>NW_027182834.1:1365000-1417500 GCF_041146395.1 Eulemur rufifrons | reverse complement strand
CTCTGAGAAAACAAGAAGTCTGAGAATTAGATTTAGGGTTAAAATTATGGCACGGTTTAGGGATGAAGATTAGTGATAGGGTGAGGGCTTAGGGTTAGGGGATAGGGTTAGGGTTAGGGTTGTGGTAGGGTGAAAGTTAGGGTTTTCATTTTAGAAATAGGGATGAGGTGTTATGGTTATGACTATGGTTTAGGATTAGAATTATGGGATAGGGCTTCTTCTCAGGGTGTTATGCATTAACGTTAATTTAAGGGGATAAGTTAGCATTACGGGGAGGTTTATGGTTTACGTTTAGGAATAGGATCATGGTTAGGTGTTATGTTCAGGGTGAGGGTTATCTGTTAGGGGCAGTGCTTATACTTAGCGTACAGGCCCTGTCTGCACTGGGCGGCGGGTGGGAGTTAGGGGGATAGGATTGTCCCCGGGAACACACTCTATTGAACGCTGGCTGTGGATTCCTGGGTTTCATGCAGGACACAGTGGCAGAGCACCCTTTAACTCATGGCATGGGAGGATTGTAGGCTTTCTAAACTCTGAGAAAGCAAGAAGTCTGAGAATTAGATTTAGGGGTAGGATTATGGTAATGTTTAGGGATGAAGATTAGTGTTAGGGTGGAGTCTTAGGGTTAGGTGTTAGGGTTAAATGTTAGTGTTAGGTTTAACAGTTACAGTTAGGTTTACGTTTAAGATTCAGGGTTAGGGTTAAGGTTTGGGTTTAGCGTTTGGCACAGGGTTAGGCTTCAGTATTAGCCTTATGGATAAGGATTAGGAGTAGGGTTAGGGTTAAGGGTTAGTGTCAGGGTTAATGGTAAGTTTCAAGATTGAGGGTTAGGGTTGCGGTTAGAGTTAGGTTTAGCGTTAGGGGTTAGGGTTAGGCTTAGGGTTAAAGGATAGTATTATGGTTAAGTGTTGGGCTTAGGGTTAGGGTTTAGTGTTAGCGTTATCATTAAGGATTAGGGTTAGGGTCAGGGTTAAATGCTTGGGTGCGGGTAATGGTTAGGGTCAGGGTTAAGGTTTACGGATAGCGTTAGTGTTAAGGGTTATGGGTAGGTTTAGGGTTCAGGGTTAGAGTTAGCATTAGGGCTTAAGGTTAGGATTAGGCAGGAGGTTAGATTTAGGGTTAGATCTAAGCGTTAGGGTAAGGGCTAGGGTTAGGGTTAAGAGATAGGGTTAGGTTTAATGCTTAGGATTAGGGTTAGGGTTTGGGGTTAAGTAAGTGTTAGGGGATAGGTTTAAGGATCAAAGGTTAGGGTTATTTTTAGCTGTAGTGTTAGGGTTAGGGAAAAGGGATCCCATTAGCATTAAGGGTCTTCCTTACTGTAGGGTTAAGGGTTAGGCTTAGAGTTAAAGGTGAAGGTTAGGGTCAGTGTTAAGAATTAGGGTGAGGGTTAACGGTTAGGGTAAAGGTTAAGCATTAGGGTTAGGGATTAGCGATTAGGGTTTTTGGTTAGTGTTAGGGTTAGCGGTTAGGAGTTCGTGTTTTATGAAGGGGTATGGTTAGAATTAGGATTGGGGTTAGAGTTAGGGTTAGGTATAGGGGTTAGGTTTAGGGGTTAGTTTTAGGGTAAAAGGATAGGATTAGGGTTATGGGTTGGGCTTAGGTTTAGGGTTAAAGTTTACTGCTAGGGTTAGGGATAGGGTTCAGGGTTAGCTTTAGGGGGTCTGGTTAGGGTTAGGTGTTAGGTTAGTGTCAGGCTTAGGTCTAGTCGTGAGGGTAAGGTTTAGGGTTAGCTTTAAGAGCTAGGGTTAGGTTTAATGGTTAGGATTAGGATTAGGGTTAAGGGTTAGGGTAAGGCTTAGGGGTTTGGGTGAAGGGTTAGGGTTTTTGTTAGGCATAGCGTTGGGGTTAGAAGTAAGGGTTACTGTCAGTGTTAGGGTTGTAGGTAGGGTTCCGGTTAGGGTTAGCGGTTTAGAATTAGGGTTAGGGATTAGGTGTTCCAGTGATGACTAGGAGATAGGGTTAGAATTATGGGATAGGGGTTGTTCTCAGGGAATGGGTTATGCATTAACGTTAGGATAAGAGGTTAAAGTTAGGCTGACGGTGAGGTTTACGTGTTAAGGGGAGAAATAGGAACAGGGTTGGGTGTTATGTTCAGGGTTAGGGTTATCTGTTAGAGGTATTGTTTAAGCTTAGCGCACGGGCTCTGTCTGCATTAGGCGGGCGGGGGGAGTTTAGGGGGCTGGGATTGTACCCGGGAACCCACTCTATCATACTCTGGGTATGGGCCCGTGGGTTTCATGCAGGACACAGTGGTAGAGCCTCCTTTCACGCATGGCATGGGAGGATGGCAGGCTTTCTAAACTCTAAGAAAGCAAGAAGTCTGAGAATTAGATTTAGGGTTAGCATTATGGTTAGGGTTATGGATGAAGTTTAGTGTTAGGGTGAGGGCTTAAGGTTAGGGATTAGGGTTAGGGTTAAAGGTTACTCTTAGGTTTAACGGTTACAGTTCGGTTTAGGGTTGAGGTTTACGGTTAGGGTTAAGATGAGGGGTTAGGTTTTGGTAGACGTTTAGGGTTAAGTGTTAGGTTTAGGGTTGAAGATTAGGATTAGGGTTAGGATTAAAGGTTAGCCTGAGAGTTAACGCTTAGGGTTAAGGTTAAGAGTTAGGGTTTACGGTTAGGCTTAGGGTTAGATTTAGGGTTAGAGTTATGTGCTATGGTTTGTGTTAGGGGTTAGGGTTAAGTTTACTGTTCACGGTTAGGGTTGGGTTTAGGGGTTAGCATTAGGGTTAGGGATTAGGTTTAGGGTAAGGGTCTAGAGTTAATGTTGGGCTTTAGGCTCGGGGCTTAGGTTCAGGGTCAGGGGTTAGCGTTGGTGGTAGGGCTTAGCTTTAGCGGTCAGTTTAAGGGCACAGGACCTGGTTAATCTACGGTGAGAGGGGTGCGGTCGGAGCCACCACGAAAGCACAACATCATTCCCTGGGCCTTGGGACAGGACCTCCATGCAGGACTCAGGCGGAGCCTCATCTCACACATGGCATGGCTGTATTGTAGGCTTGCTTCACTCTGGGAATGGAAGTAGTGTGAGAATTAGGGTTGGGGTTGGGGTTAGGGTTTTTCATGTTAGGGGTTAGGTTTCGAGTCAGGGTTAGGTGCTAGGGATTAGTGGTTAGGGTTAGAGTTAGTGTTAGGGGTAAGGTGTTAAGTCTGGGTTAGGGGGCCAGGGTAAGGTTTAGGGTTGGAGTTAGCGTTAGGGTTAGGGGTTAGTGTTAAGGGATAGGGTTAGGATTCAGGGTGAGGGTTAGAGGGTTAACAGTTGGGGTTAGGCTTAGGGGTTAGGGATAGTGTTAGGGTTAAGGGTTAGGAGCTTGGTTCAGGTTTAAGGTTAGCATTAGGGGTTGGGGTTAGTGTTAACTGTAGGTAAGTGTTGGGGTTAGATCTCTAGGCATTGGGGTAAAGGTTAGGGTTAGGGTTAAGAGTTAGGGTTCTGTTTAATGGTTAGGATTGGGAATAGGGTTAAGGGTTAGGGTTAAGGTTACGGGTTATGACGAAGGATCAACGGTTAGGGTTACTTTTAGGCATAGGGTTAGGGTAAGGGGTTAGGGTTAGTGTTAGTGTTGTTGGTCGGGTTAAGGTTAGGGTTGGCGCTTCAGAATTAGGGATTAGGTGTTACGGTTATAGCTAGGAGGTAGGGTTATAATGACGGTATAGGGCTTGTTCTCAGGGTGTCATGCATTAACGTTAAGATATGGGGTTAAAGTTAGGGTTATGGTGAGGTTTACCTGTTAAGGTGAGCAGTAGGATCAGGGTTAGGTGTTATGTTGTGGGTTAGGCTTATGGGTGAGGGGTAGGGTTTATGCTTAGGGCACGGGCCCTGTATGCTCTAGGAGGCAAAGTTAGGTGTCTGTGATGGTCGCTGGGAACCCACTCTACCGCACGCAGTGTATGGGCCTCTGGGTTTCATGCAGGACACTGTGGCAGAGCCTCCTTTCACGCATGGCGTGGGAGGATTGCAGGCTTTCTAAACTCTAAGAAAGCAAGAAGTCTGAGAATTAGATTTAGGGTTAGGGTTATGGTTAGGGTTAAGGATGAAGTTTAGTGTTAGGGTGAGGGCTTAGGCTTAGGGATTACGGATAGGGTTAAAGGATACTCTTAGATTTAACGTTTACACTTTGGTTTAGGGTTGAGGTTTAAGGTTAGGGTTAAGATGAGGGGTTAGGGTTTGGTACAGGGTTAGGATTAAGTGTTAGATTTAGGGTTGAAGATTAGGATTAGGGTTAAGATTATAGGTTAGCGTGAGAGTTAATGCTTAGGATTAAGGTTAAGAGTTAGGGTTTAGGGTTAGGGTTAGGGTTAGGGTTAGTTTTAGGTTTAGAGTTATGTGCTATGCTTTGTGTTAGAGGTTAGGGTTAGGTTTACTGTTCACGGTTAGGGTTACGTTTAGGGGTTAGCATTAGGGTTAGGGTGAAGGGATAGGATTAGGTTTAAGTGTTGGGCTTAGGGTTAGGGTTTAGTGTTAGGGTTAGCATTAAGGATTAGGGTTAGGGTCAGGGTTAAATGCTTGGGTGCAGGTAATGGTTAGGGTCAGAGTTAAGGTTCACGGATAGGGTTAGTGTTAAGGGTTACGGGTAGGTTTAGGGTTCAGGGTTAGCGTTAGCATTAGGGCTTAAGGTTAGGATTAGGCGGGAGGTTAGATTTAGGGTTAGAACTAGGCGTTAGGGTAAGGACTAGGGTTAGGTTTAAGAGATAGGTTTAGGTTTAATGCTTAGGATTAGGGTTAGGGTTTGGGGTTAAAGTAAGTGTTAGGGGTTAGGTTTAAGGATCAAAGGTTAGGGTTATTTTTAGCTGTAGTGTTAGGGTTAGGGAAAAGGGATCCCATTAGCATTAAGGGTCTTCCTTACTGTAGGGTTAAGTGTTAGGCTTAGAGTTAAAGGTTAAGGTTAGGGTCAGTGTTAAGAATTAGGGTGAGGGTTAACGGTGAGGGTAAAGGTTAAGCGTTAGGGTTAGGGATTAGCGATTAGGGTTTTTGGTTAGTGTTAGGGTTAGAGGTTAGGGTTAGGGTTAGGGTTAGGGTTAGGGTTAAAGGTTACTCTTAGATTTAACGGTTACACTTTGGTTTAGGGTTGAGGTTTACGGTTAGGGTTAAGATTAGGGGTTACGGTTTGGTACAGGGTTAGGGTTAAGTGTTAGGTTTAGGGTTGAAGATTAGGATTAGGGTTAGGATTAAAGGTTAGCATGAGAGTGAACGCTTAGTGTTAAGGTTAAGAGTTAGGGTTTAGGGCCGGGCGCGGTGGCTCACGCCTGTAATCCTACCACTCTGGGAGGCCGAGGTGGGTGAATCGTTTGAGCTCAGGAGTTCAAGACCAGCCTGAGCAAGAGCGAGACCCCATCTGTACTAAAAATAGAAAGAAATTATATGGACAGCTAAAAATATATATAGAAAAAAATTAGCCGGCCATGGTGGTGCATGCCTGTAGTCCCAGCTGCTCGGGAGACTGAGACAGGAGGATTCCTTGAGCTCAGGAGTCTGAGGTTGCTGTGAGCTAGGCTGATGCCACGGCACTCACTCTATCTTGGGCAACAGAGTGAGACTCTCTCAAAAAAAAAAAAAAAAAAAAAAGATTTAGGGTTTAGGGTTATGGTTAGGGTTAGGGTTAGTTTTAGGGTTAGAGTTATGTGCTATGGTTTATGTTAGAGGTTAGGGTTAGGTTTACTGTTCACGGTTAGGGTTGGGTTTAGGGGTTAGCATTAGGGTTAGGGATGAGGTTTAGGGTAAGGGTCTAGAGTTAATGTTGGGCTTTAGGCTCGGGGCTTAGGTTCAGGGTCAGGGGTTAGCGTTGGTGGTAGGACTTAGCTTTAGCGGTCAGTTTAAGGGCACAGGACCTGGTTAATCTACGGTGAGAGGGGTGCGGTCGGAGTCACCACGAAAGCACAACATCATTCCCTGGGCCTTGGGACAGGACCTCCATGCAGGACTCAGGCGGAGCCTCATCTCACACATGGCATGGCTGTATTGTAGGCTTGCTTCACTCTGGGAATGGAAGTAGTGTGAGAATTAGGGTTGGGGTTGGGGTTAGGGTTTTTCGTGTTAGGGGTTAGGTTTCGAGTCAGGGTTAGGTGCTAGGGATTAGTGGTTAGGGTTAGAGTTAGTGTTAGGGGTAAGGTGTTAAGTCTGGGTTAGGGGGCCAGGGTAAGGTTTAGGGTTGGAGTTAGCGTTAGGGTTAGGGGTTAGTGTTAAGGGATAGGGTTAGGATTCAGGGTGAGGGTTAGAGTGTTAACAGTTGAGGTTAGGCTTAGGGGTTAGGGATAGTGTTAGGGTTAAGGGTTAGGAGCTTGGTTCAGGTTTAAGGTTAGCATTAGGGGTTGGGGTTAGTGTTAACTGTAGGTCAGTGTTGGGGTTAGATCTCTAGGCATTAGGGTAAAGGTTAGGGTTAGGGTTAAGAGTTAGGGTTCTGTTTAATGGTTAGGATTGGGAATAGGGTTAAGGGTTAGGGTTAAGGTTACGGGTTATGACGAAGGATCAACGGTTAGGGTTACTTTTAGGCGTAGGGTTAGGGTAAGGGGTTAGGGTTAGTGTTAGTGTTGTTGGTCGGGTTAAGGTTAGGGTTGGCGCTTCAGAATTAGGGATTAGGTGTTACGGTTATAGCTAGGAGGTAGGGTTATAATGACGGTATAGGGCTTGTTCTCAGGGTGTCATGCATTAACGTTAAGATATGGGGTTAAAGTTAGGGTTATTGTGAGGTTTACCGGTTAAGGTGAGCAGTAGGATCAGGGTTAGGTGTTATGTTGTGGGTTAGGCTTATGGGTGAGGGGTAGGGTTTATGCTTAGGGCACGGGCCCTGTATGCCCTAGGAGGCAAAGTTAGGTGTCTGTGATGGTCGCTGGGAACCCACTCTACCGCACGCAGTGTATGGGCCTCTGGGTTTCATGCAGGACACTGTGGCAGAGCCTCCTTTCACACATGGCGTGGGAGGATTGCAGGCTTTCTAAACTCTAAGAAAGCAAGAAGTCTGAGAATTAGATTTAGGGTTAGGGTTATGGTTTGGGTTAAGGATGAAGTTTAGTGTTAGGGTGAGGGCTTAGGCTTAGGGATTACGGTTAGGGTTAAAGGTTACTCTTAGATTTAACGGTTACACTTTGGTTTAGGTTTGAGGTTTAAGGTTAGGGTTAAGATGAGGGGTTAGGGTTTGGTACAGGGTTAGGATTAAGTGTTAGGTTTAGGGTTGAAGATTAGGATTAGGGTTAGGATTAAAGGTTAGCGTAAGAGTTAACGCTTAGGGTTAAGGTTAAGAGTTAGGGTTTAGGTTTAGGATTAGGGTTAGCGTTAGTTTTAGGGTTAGAGTTATGTGCTATGGTTTGTGTTAGAGGTTAGGGTTAGGTTTACTGTTCACGGTTAGGGTTACGTTTAGGGGTTAGCATTAGGGTTAGGGTTAGGGTTAGGGTTAAGGGATAGGATTAGGGTTAAGTGTTGGGCTTAGGGTTAGGGTTTAGTGTTAGGGTTATCATTAAGGATTAGGGTTAGGGTCAGGGTTAAATGCTTGGGTGCGGGTAATGGTTAGGGTCAGGGTTAAGGTTCACGGATAGGGTTAGTGTTAAGGGTTACGGGTAGGTTTAGGGTTCAGGGTTAGCGTTAGCATTAGGGCTTAAGGTTAGGATTAGTCGGGAGGTTAGATTTAGGGTTAGAACTAGGCGTTAGGGTAAGGGCTAGGGTTAGGGTTAAGAGATAGGGTTAGGTTTAATGCTTAGGATTAGGGTTAGGGTTTGGGGTTAAAGTAAGTGTTAGGGGTTAGGTTTAAGGATCAAAGGTTAGGGTTATTTTTAGCTGTAGTGTTAGGGTTAGGGAAAAGGGATCCCATTAGCATTAAGGGTCTTCCTTACTGTAGGGTTAAGTGTTAGGCTTAGAGTTAAAGGTTAAGGTTAGGGTCAGTGTTAAGAATTAGGGTGAGGGTTAACGGTGAGGGTAAAGGTTAAGCGTTAGGGTTAGGGATTAGCGATTAGGGTTTTTGGTTAGTGTTAGGGTTAGAGGTTAGGAGTTCGTGTTATATGAAGGGGTATGGTTAGAATTAGGATTGGGGTTAGAGTTAGGGTTAGGTATAGGGGTTAGGTTTAGGGGTTAGTTTTAGGGTAAAAGGATAGGATTAGGGTTATGCGTTGGGCTTAGGTTTAGGGTTAAAGATTACTGCTAGGGTTAGGGATAGGGTTCAGGGTTAGCTTTAGGGGTTCTGGTTAGGGTTAGGTGTTAGGTTAGTGTCAGGGTTAGGTCTAGTCGTGAGGGTAAGGTTTAGGGTTAGCTTTAAGAGCTAGGGTTAGGTTTAATGGTTAGGATTAGGATTAGGGTTAAGGGTTAGCGTAAGGCTTAGGGGTTTGGGTGAAGGGTTAGGGTTTTTGTTAGGCATAGCGTTGGGGTTAGAAGTAAGGGTTACTGTCAGTGTTAGGGTTGTAGGTTGGGTTCCGGTTAGGGTTAGCGGTTTAGAATTAGGGTTAGGGATTAGGTGTTCCAGTGATGACTAGGAGATAGGGTTAGAATTATGGGATAGGGGTTGTTCTCAGGGAATGGGTTATGCATTAACGTTAGTATAAGAGGTTAAAGTTAGGCTCACGGTGAGGTTTACGTGTTAAGGGGAGAAAAAGGAACAGGGTTGGGTGTTATGTTCAGGGTTAGGGTTATCTGTTAAAGGTATTGTTTATGCTTAGGGCACGGGCCCTGTCTGCACTGGGCGGGCGGGGGGATTTTAGGGGGCTGGGATTGTACCCGGGAACCCACTCTATCATACTCTGGGTATGGGCCCGTGGGTTTCATGCAGGACACAGTGGTACAGCCTCCTTTCACGCATGGCATGGGAGGATGGCAGGCTTTCTTAACTCTAAGAAAGCAAGAAGTCTGAGAATTAGATTTAGGGTTAGGATTCTGGTTAGGGTTAAGGATGACGTTTAGTGTTAGGGTGAGGGCTTAAGGTTAGGGATTAGGGTTAGGGTTAAAGGTTACTCTTAGGTTTAACGGTTACAGTTCGGTTTAGGGTTGAGGTTTACGGTTAGGGTTAAGATGAGGGGTTAGTGTTTGGTAAACGTTTAGGGTTAAGTGTTAGGTTTAGGGTTGAAGATTAGGATTAGGGTTAGGATTAAAGGTTAGCGTGAGAGTTAACGCTTAGGGTTAAGGTTAAGAGTTAGGGTTTACGGTTAGGCTTAGGGTTAGATTTAGGGTTAGAGTTATGTGCTATGGTTTGTGTTAGGGGTTAGGGTTAGGTTTACTGTTCACGGTTAGGGTTGGGTTTAGGGGTTAGCATTAGGGTTAGGGATTAGGTTTAGGGTAAGGGTCTAGAGTTAATGTTGGGCTTTAGGCTCGGGGCTTAGGTTCAGGGTCAGGGGTTAGTGTTGGTGGTAGAGCTTAGCTTTAGCGGTCAGTTTAAGGGCACAGGACCTGGTTAATCTACGGTGAGAGGGGTGCGGTCGGAGTCACCACGAAAGCACAACATCATTCCCTGGGCCTTGGGACAGGACCTCCATGCAGGACTCAGGCGGAGCCTCATCTCACACATGGCATGGCTGTATTGTAGGCTTGCTTCACTCTGGGAATGGAAGTAGTGTGAGAATTAGGGTTGGGGTTGGGGTTAGGGTTTTTCGTGTTAGGGGTTAGGTTTTGAGTCAGGGTTAGGTGCTAGGGATTAGTGGTTAGGGTTAGAGTTAGTGTTAGGGGTAAGGTGTTAAGTCTGGGTTAGGGGGCCAGGGTAAGGTTTTGGGTTGGAGTTAGCGTTAGGGTTAGGGGTTAGTGTTAAGGGATAGGGTTAGGATTCAGGGTGAGGTTTAGAGGGTTAACAGTTGGGGTTAGGCTTAGGGGTTAGGGATAGTGTTAGGGTTAAGGGTTAGGAGCTTGGTTCAGGTTTAAGGTTAGCATTAGGGGTTGGGGTTAGTGTTAACTGTAGGTCAGTGTTGGGGTTAGATCTCTAGGCATTAGGGTAAAGGTTAGGGTTAGGGTTAAGAGTTAGGGTTCTGTTTAATGGTTAGGAATGGGAATAGGGTTAAGGGTTAGGGTTATGGATAGGGGTTATGACGAAGGATCAACGGTTAGGGTTACTTTTAGGCGTAGGGTTAGGGTAAGGGGTTAGGGTTAGTGTTAGTGTTGATGGTCGGGTTAAGGTTAGGGTTGGAGTTTCAGAATTAGGGATTAGGTGTTACGGTTATAGCTAGGAGGTAGGGTTATAATGACGGTATAGGGCTTGTTCTCAGGGTGTCATGCATTAACGTTAAGATATGGGGTTAAAGTTAGGGTTATTGTGAGGTTTACCGGTTAAGGTGAGCAGTAGGATCAGGGTTAGGTGTTATGTTGTGGGTTAGGCTTATGGGTGAGGGGTAGGGTTTATGCTTAGGGCACGGGCCCTGTATGCCCTAGGAGGCAAAGTTAGGTGTCTGTGATGGTCGCTGGGAACCCACTCTACCGCACGCAGTGTATGGGCCTCTGGGTTTCATGCAGGACACTGTGGCAGAGCCTCCTTTCACACATGGCGTGGGAGGATTGCAGGCTTTCTAAACTCTAAGAAAGCAAGAAGTCTGAGAATTAGATTTAGGGTTAGGGTTATGGTTTGGGTTAAGGATGAAGTTTAGTGTTAGGGTGAGGGCTTAGGCTTAGGGATTACGGTTAGGGTTAAAGGTTACTCTTAGATTTAACGGTTACACTTTGGTTTAGGTTTGAGGTTTAAGGTTAGGGTTAAGATGAGGGGTTAGGGTTTGGTACAGGGTTAGGATTAAGTGTTAGGTTTAGGGTTGAAGATTAGGATTAGGGTTAGGATTAAAGGTTAGCGTAAGAGTTAACGCTTAGGGTTAAGGTTAAGAGTTAGGGTTTAGGTTTAGGATTAGGGTTAGCGTTAGTTTTAGGGTTAGAGTTATGTGCTATGGTTTGTGTTAGAGGTTAGGGTTAGGTTTACTGTTCACGGTTAGGGTTACGTTTAGGGGTTAGCATTAGGGTTAGGGTTAGGGTTAGGGTTAAGGGATAGGATTAGGGTTAAGTGTTGGGCTTAGGGTTAGGGTTTAGTGTTAGGGTTATCATTAAGGATTAGGGTTAGGGTCAGGGTTAAATGCTTGGGTGCGGGTAATGGTTAGGGTCAGGGTTAAGGTTCACGGATAGGGTTAGTGTTAAGGGTTACGGGTAGGTTTAGGGTTCAGGGTTAGCGTTAGCATTAGGGCTTAAGGTTAGGATTAGTCGGGAGGTTAGATTTAGGGTTAGAACTAGGCGTTAGGGTAAGGGCTAGGGTTAGGGTTAAGAGATAGGTTTAGGTTTAATGCTTAGGATTAGGGTTAGGGTTTGGGGTTAAAGTAAGTGTTAGGGGTTAGGTTTAAGGATCAAAGGTTAGGGTTATTTTTAGCTGTAGTGTTAGGGTTAGGGATAAGGGATCCCATTAGCATTAAGGGTCTTCCTTACTGTAGGGTTAAGGGTTAGGCTTAGAGTTAAAGGTTAAGGTTAGGGTCAGTGTTAAGAATTAGGGTGAGGGTTAACGGTGAGGGTAAAGGTTAAGCGTTAGGGTTAGGGATTAGCGATTAGGGTTTTTGGTTAGTGTTAGGGTTAGAGGTTAGGAGTTCGTGTTATATGAAGGGGTATGGTTAGAATTAGGATTGGGGTTAGAGTTAGGGTTAGGTATAGGGGTTAGGTTTAGGGGTTAGTTTTAGGGTAAAAGGATAGGATTAGGGTTATGCGTTGGGCTTAGGTTTAGGGTTAAAGATTACTGCTAGGGTTAGGGATAGGGTTCAGGGTTAGCTTTAGGGGTTCTGGTTAGGGTTAGGTGTTAGGTTAGTGTCAGGGTTAGGTCTAGTCGTGAGGGTAAGGTTTAGGGTTAGCTTTAAGAGCTAGGGTTAGGTTTAATGGTTAGGATTAGGATTAGGGTTAAGGGTTAGCGTAAGGCTTAGGGGTTTGGGTGAAGGGTTAGGGTTTTTGTTAGGCATAGCGTTGGGGTTAGAAGTAAGGGTTACTGTCAGTGTTAGGGTTGTAGGTTGGGTTCCGGTTAGGGTTAGCGGTTTAGAATTAGGGTTAGGGATTAGGTGTTCCAGTGATGACTAGGAGATAGGGTTAGAATTATGGGATAGGGGTTGTTCTCAGGGAATGGGTTATGCATTAACGTTAGTATAAGAGGTTAAAGTTAGGCTCACGGTGAGGTTTACGTGTTAAGGGGAGAAAAAGGAACAGGGTTGGGTGTTATGTTCAGGGTTAGGGTTATCTGTTAAAGGTATTGTTTATGCTTAGGGCACGGGCCCTGTCTCCACTGGGCGGGCGGGGGGATTTTAGGGGGCTGGGATTGTACCCGGGAACCCACTCTATCATACTCTGGGTATGGGCCCGTGGGTTTCATGCAGGACACAGTGGTACAGCCTCCTTTCACGCATGGCATGGGAGGATGGCAGGCTTTCTTAACTCTAAGAAAGCAAGAAGTCTGAGAATTAGATTTAGGGTTAGGATTCTGGTTAGGGTTAAGGATGACGTTTAGTGTTAGGGTGAGGGCTTAAGGTTAGGGATTAGGGTTAGGGTTAAAGGTTACTCTTAGGTTTAACGGTTACAGTTCGGTTTAGGGTTGAGGTTTACGGTTAGGGTTAAGATGAGGGGTTAGTGTTTGGTAAACGTTTAGGGTTAAGTGTTAGGTTTAGGGTTGAAGATTAGGATTAGGGTTAGGATTAAAGGTTAGCGTGAGAGTTAACGCTTAGGGTTAAGGTTAAGAGTTAGGGTTTACGGTTAGGCTTAGGGTTAGATTTAGGGTTAGAGTTATGTGCTATGGTTTGTGTTAGGGGTTAGGGTTAGGTTTACTGTTCACGGTTAGGGTTGGGTTTAGGGGTTAGCATTAGGGTTAGGGATTAGGTTTAGGGTAAGGGTCTAGAGTTAATGTTGGGCTTTAGGCTCGGGGCTTAGGTTCAGGGTCAGGGGTTAGTGTTGGTGGTAGAGCTTAGCTTTAGCGGTCAGTTTAAGGGCACAGGACCTGGTTAATCTACGGTGAGAGGGGTGCGGTCGGAGTCACCACGAAAGCACAACATCATTCCCTGGGCCTTGGGACAGGACCTCCATGCAGGACTCAGGCGGAGCCTCATCTCACACATGGCATGGCTGTATTGTAGGCTTGCTTCACTCTGGGAATGGAAGTAGTGTGAGAATTAGGGTTGGGGTTGGGGTTAGGGTTTTTCGTGTTAGGGGTTAGGTTTTGAGTCAGGGTTAGGTGCTAGGGATTAGTGGTTAGGGTTAGAGTTAGTGTTAGGGGTAAGGTGTTAAGTCTGGGTTAGGGGGCCAGGGTAAGGTTTTGGGTTGGAGTTAGCGTTAGGGTTAGGGGTTAGTGTTAAGGGATAGGGTTAGGATTCAGGGTGAGGTTTAGAGGGTTAACAGTTGGGGTTAGGCTTAGGGGTTAGGGATAGTGTTAGGGTTAAGGGTTAGGAGCTTGGTTCAGGTTTAAGGTTAGCATTAGGGGTTGGGGTTAGTGTTAACTGTAGGTCAGTGTTGGGGTTAGATCTCTAGGCATTAGGGTAAAGGTTAGGGTTAGGGTTAAGAGTTAGGGTTCTGTTTAATGGTTAGGAATGGGAATAGGGTTAAGGGTTAGGGTTATGGATAGGGGTTATGACGAAGGATCAACGGTTAGGGTTACTTTTAGGCGTAGGGTTAGGGTAAGGGGTTAGGGTTAGTGTTAGTGTTGATGGTCGGGTTAAGGTTAGGGTTGGAGTTTCAGAATTAGGGATTAGGTGTTACGGTTATAGCTAGGAGGTAGGGTTATAATGACGGTATAGGGCTTGTTCTCAGGGTGTCATGCATTAACGTTAAGATATGGGGTTAAAGTTAGGGTTATGGTGAGGTTTACCTGTTAAGGTGAGCAGTAGGATCAGGGTTAGGTGTTATGTTGTGGGTTAGGCTTATGGGTGAGGGGTAGGGTTTATGCTCAGGGCACGGGCCCTGTATGCCCTAGGAGGCAAAGTTAGGTGTCTGTGATGGTCGCTGGGAATCCACTCTACCGCACGCAGTGTATGGGCCTGTGGGTTTCATGCAGGACACTGTGGCAGAGCCTCCTTTCACGCATGGCGTGGGAGGATTGCAGGCTTTCTAAACTCTAAGAAAGCAAGAAGTCTGAGAATTAGATTTAGGGTTAGGATTATGGTTAGGGTGAAGGATGAAGTTTAGTGTTAGGTGAGGGCTTAGGGTTAGGGATTAGGGTTAGGGTTAAAGGTTACTCTTAGGTTTAACGGTTACACTTTGGTTTCGGGTTGAGGTTTACGGTTACTGGTCACGGTTAGGGTTATGTTTAGGGGGTAGCATTAGGGTTAGGGTTAGGGTTAGGGTGAAGGGATAGGATTAGGGTTAAGTGTTGGGCTTAGAGTTAGGGTTTAGTGTTAGGGTTAGCATTAAGGATTAGGGTTAGGGTCAGGGTTAAATGCTTGGGTGCGGGTAATGTTTAGGGTCAGGGTTAAGGTTCACGGATAGGGTTAGTGTTAAGGGTTACGGGTAGGTTTAGGGTTCAGGGTTAGTGTTAGCATTAGGGCTTAAGGTTAGGATTAGGCGGTAGGTTAGATTTAGGGTTAGATCTAGGCGTTAGGGTAAGGGCTAGCGTTAGGGTTAAGAGATAGGGTTAGGTTTAATGCTTAGGATTAGGGTTAGGTTTTGGGGTTAAAGTAAGTGTTAGGGTTTAGGTTTAAGGATCCAAGGTTAGGGTTATTTTTAGCTGTAGTGTTAGGGTTAGGGATAAGGGATCCCATTAGCATTAAGGGTCTTCCTTACTGTAGGCTTAAGCGTTAGGCTTAGAGTTAAAGGTTAAGGTTAGGGTCAGTGTTAAGATTTAGGGTGAGGGTTAACGGTTAGGGTAAAGGTTAAGCGTTAGGGTTAGGGATTAGTGATTAGGGTTTTTGGTTAGTGTTAGGGTTAGCGGTTAGGAGTTAGTGTTTTATGAAGGGGTATGGTTAGAATTAGGATTGGGGTTAGAGTTAGGGTGAGGTATAGGGGTTAGGTTTAGGGGTTAGTTTTGGGTAAAAGGATAGGATTAGGGTTACGGGTTGGGCTTAGGTTTAGGGTTAAAGTTTACTGCTGGGGTTAGGGATAGGGTTCAGGGTTATCTTTAGGGGTTCTGGTTAGGGTTAAACGCTGAACACCTGCAAATAATTTTCAACGTAGTGGTTAATTGAAAAGCTCTGCGGCATACTTCTTGGAACAAGCCAGTTACCTGTTCCCACCCAAAGAGGAGTATATAGAACCATGGTGGATTTCCAGCTCATGAAGTAAAGGATTATTAAAGGAACGGGATGACCATGGGGATCATCGTTAATTCTCTGAAACAGAATCCGCCCTTTTCACCTGCCAAACACATGCCCACTTCTCCTCTCCGGGGATAATAAAAACTAACCAGGAAACTGACAGAGGGCCTCACCCCCCCATCGACATCGACCACACACAAAAATAAAAACCGTACCCTCAAGCTACTAATTATAATGCTAACTTGCAAAATTTCCGTGCATTTTAAAACAATGGAAAAATGGTGGTGGGATGATATTTAGAAGAATGGCTTCTTGTCAGTCTCCACTAACAAAAATAGGCAACACCAAGTCAGCTACTCCTCAGCATAGTTATGTCTGTCGCAGCCTTCTTGGGTTTCAGGAGACACAAACAAACGTTATCACAATTATGGTGAAACGCTGAACACCTGCAAATAATTTTCAACGTAGTGGTTAATTGAAAAGCTCTGCGGCATACTTCTTGGAACAAGCCAGTTACCTGTTCCCACGCAAAGAGGAGTATATAGAACCATGGTGGATTTCCAGCTGATGAAGTAAAGGATTATTAAAGGAACGGGATGACCATGGGGATCATCGTTAATACTCTGAAACAGAATCCGCCCTTTTCACCTGCCAAACACATGCCCACTTCTCCTCTCTCGGGATAATAAAAACTAACCAGAGAACTGACAGAGGGCCTCACCCCCCCATCCACATCGACCATGCACAAAAAAAAACCGTACCCTCCAGCTACTAATTATAATGCTAACTTCAAAATTTCCCTGCATTTTAAAACAATGGAAAAATAGTGGTGGGATGATACTTAGAAGAATGGCTTCTTGTCAGTCTCCACTAACAAAAATAGGCAACACCAAGTCAGCTACTCCTCAGCATAGTTATGTCCGTCGCAGCCTTCTTGGGTTTCAGGAGGCACAAACAAACGTTATCACAATTATGGTGTAACGCTGAACACCTGCAAATAATTTTCAACGTAGTGGTTAATTGAAAAGCTCTGCGGCATACTTCTTGGAACAAGCCAGTTACCTGTTCCCACGCAAAGAGGAGTATATAGAACCATGGTGGATTTCCAGCTGATGAAGTAAAGGATTATTAAAGGAACGGGGTGACCATGGGTATCATCGTCAATTCTCTGAAACAGAATCCGCCCTTTTCACCTGCCAAAAAAATGCCCACTTCTACTCTCTGGGGATAATAAAAACTAACCAGCGAACAGACAGAGGGCCTGACACCCCCATCCACATCCACCACAAAAAAAAAAAAAAACCGTACCCTCCAGCTACTAATTATAATGCTAACTTGCAAAATTTCCCTGCATTTTAAAACAATGGAAAAATGGTGGTGGGATGATACTTAGAAGAATGGCTTCTTGTCAGTCTCCACTAACAAAAATAGGCAACACCAAGTCAGCTACTCCTCAGCATACTTATGTCCGTCGCAGCCTTCTTGGGTTTCAGGAGGCACAAACAAACGTTATCACAATTATGGTGAAACGCTGAACACCTGCAAATAATTTTCAACGTAGTGGTTAATTGAAAAGCTCTGCGGCATACTTCTTGGAACAAGCCAGTTACCTGTTCCCACGCAAAGAGGAGTATATAGAACCATGGTGGATTTCCAGCTGATGAAGTAAAGGATTATTAAAGGAACGGGATGACCATGGGGATCATAGTCAATTCTCTGAAACAGAATACGCCCTTTTCACCTGCCAAACACATGCCCACTTCTCCTCTCTGGGGATAATAAAAACTAACCAGCGAACTGACAGAGGGCCTGACCCCCCCATCCACATCGACCACACAAAAAAAAAACCGTGCCCTCCAGCTACTAATTATAATGCTAACTTTCAAAATTTCCCTGCATTTTAAAACAATGGAAAAATGGTGGTGGGATGATACTTAGAGGAATGGCTTCTTTTCTGTCTCCACTAACATAAATAGGCAACACCAAGTCAGCTACTCCTCAGCATAGTTATGTCCGTCGAAGCCTTCTTGGGTTTCAGGAGGCACATACAAACGTTATCAAAATTATGGTGAAACGCTGAAAACCTGCAAATAATTTTCAACGTACTGGTTAATTTGAAAACTCTCCAGCATACTTCTTGGAACAAGCCAGGTACCTGTGCCCTCGCATAGAGGACTATAGAAACGTGGTGGAATCCCAGCTGATGAAGCAAAGGATTCTTAAAGGAATGAGATGACCATGCGGATCCTGTTTAATTCTCTGAAACAGAATCCGCACTTTTCACCTGCCAAACACATGCCCACTTCTCCTCTCTGGAGATAATTAAAACAAACCAGTGAATTGACAGATGGCCTGACCAACCCATCCACACTGACCCCACAAAAAATAAAAAAGTACCCTCCAGCTACTAATTATAATGATAACTTGCAAAATTTCCTTGCTTTTTTAAACAATGGAAAAATGATGGTGGGATGATACTTAGAAGAATGGCTTCTTGTCAGTCTCCACTAACAAAAATAGGCAACACGAAGTCAGCTACGCCTCAGCATACTTATGTCCGTGGCAGCCATATTGGGTTTCAGGACACACATACAAACGTTATAAGAATTATGTTGAAACGCTGAAAACCTGCAAATAATTTTCAACGTACTGCTTAAATGAAAAGCTCTGCGGCATACTTCTTGGAACAAGCCAGTTACCTGTGCTCACACATAGAGGAGTATATAGAACCATGGTGGATTCCCAGCTGATGAAGCAAAAGTTTCCTAAAGGAACGGGATGAGCATGCGGATCCTGTTTCATTCTCTGAAACAGAATCCGCACTTTTCACCAGCCAAACACATGCCCACTTCTCCTCTTTGGGGATAATAAAAAGAAACCAGTGAATTGACAGATGGCCTGACCAACCCATCCACACTGACCCCACAAAAAAAAAAAAAAGTACCCTCCAGCTACTAATTATTATGATAACTTTCAAAATTTCCCTGCATTTTAAAACAATGGAAAAATGGTGGTGGGATGATACTTAGAAGAGTGGCTTCTTGTCTGTCTCCACTAACAAAAATAGGCAACACCAAGTCAGCTACTCCTCAGCATAGTTATGTCCGTCGCAGCCTTCTTGGGTTTCAGGACGCACATACAAACGTTATCAAAATTATGGTGAAACGCTGAAAACCTGCAAATAATTTTCAACGTACTGGTTAATTTGAAAACTCTCCAGCATACTTCTTGGAACAAGCCAGGTACCTGTGCCCACGCATGGAGGAGTATATAGAAACATGGTGGAATCCCAGCTGATGAAGCAAAGGATTCTTAAAGGAATGAGATGACCATGCGGATCCTGTTTAATTCTCTGAAACAGAATCCGCACTTTTCACCTGCCAATCACATGCCCACTACTCTTCTCTGGGGATAATAAAAACAAACCAGCGATCTGACAGAGGGCCTGAACACCCATCCTGACCGACCCCACAAAAAAAAAGTACCCTCCAGCTACTAATTATAATGCCAATTTGCAAAATTTCCCTGCATTTTTAAACAATGGAGAAATGATGGTGGGATGCTTCTTAGAAGAATGGCTTCTTGTCAGTCTCCACTGACAAAAATAGGCAACACCAAGTCAGCTACGCCTCGGCATACTTATGTCCGGAGCAGCCATATTTGGTTTCAGTAGGCACATACACACGTTATCACAATTATGGTGAAAGGCTGAAAACCTGCAAAGGATTTTCAACATACTGGTTAATTGAAAAGCTCTGAGGCATACTTCTTGGAACAAGCCACTTTCCTGTGCCCACGTATAGAGAAGTATATAGAACCATGGTGGATTCCCAGCTCATGAAGCAAAGGATTCTTAAAGGAACGGGATAACCATGCGGATCCTGTTTAATTCTCTGAAACAGATCCGCAGTTTTCACCTGCCAAACACATACCCACTTCTCCTCTCTGGGGATAATAAAAACAAACCAGCGAACTGACAGAGGGCCTGACCCCCCCATCCACATCGACCACACACAAAAAAAAAAAACCATAGCCTCCAGCTACTAATTATAATGCTAACTTGCAAAATTTCCCTGCATTTTAAAACAATGGAAAAATGGTGGTCGGATGATACTTAGAAGAATGGCTTCTTGTCAGTCTCCACTAACAAAAATAGGCAACACCAAGTCAGCTACTCCTCAGCATAGTTATGTCCGTCGCAGCCTTCTTGGGTTTCAGGAGGCACATACAAACGTTATCAAAATTATGGTGAAACGCTCAAAACCTGCAAATAGTTTTCAACGTACTGGTTAATTTGAAAACTCTCCGGCATACTTCTTGGAACAAGCCAGGTACCTGTGCCCACGCATAGAGGAGTATATAGAAACATGGTGGAATCCCAGCTGATGAAGCAAAGGATTCTTAAAGGAATGAGATGACCATGCGGATCCTGTTTAATTCCTTGAAACAGAATCCGCACTTTTCACCTGCCAAACACATGCCCACTTCTCCTCTCTGGGGATAATAAAAACTAACTATCGAACTGACAGAGGGCCTGACCCCCCCATCCACAACGACCAGACATAAAAAAAACCGTACCATCCAGCTACTAATTATAATGCTAACTTGCAAAGTTTCCCTGCATTTTAAAACAATGGAAAATCGTGGTGGGATGATACTTAGAAGAATGGATTCTTGTCTGTCTCCACTAACAAAAATAGGCAAAACCAAGTTAGGTACGCCGCAGCATAGTTATCTCCGTCGCAGCCTTCTTGGGTTTCAGGAGGCACAAACAAACGTTATCACAATTATGGTGAAACGCTGAACACCTGCAAATAATTTTCACCGTAGTGGTTAATTTAAAAGCTCCGCGGCATACTTCTTGGAATAAGCCAGTTACCTGTTCCCACGCAAAGAGGAGTATATAGAACCATGGTGGATTTCCATCTGATGAACTAAAGGATTATTAAAGAACGGGATGACCATGGGGATCATCGTTAATTCTCTGAAACAGAATCCGCCCTTTTCACCTGCCAAACACATGCCCGCTTCTCCTCTCTGGGGATAATAAAAACTAACCAGCGAACTGACAGAGGGCCTGACCCCCCCCATCCACATCGACCACACACAAAAAAAAAACGGTACCCTCCAGCTACTAATTATAATGCTAACTTGCAAAATTTCCCTGCATTTTAAAACAATGGAAAAATGGTGGTGGGATGATACTTAGAAGAATGGCTTCTTGTCAGTCTCCACTAACAAAAATAGGCAACACCAAGTCAGCTACTCCTCAGCATAGTTATGTCCGTCGCAGCCTTCTTGGGTTTCAGGAGGCACAAACAAACGTTATAACAATTAT
This sequence comes from Eulemur rufifrons, assembly GCF_041146395.1. Taxonomy (NCBI): domain Eukaryota; kingdom Metazoa; phylum Chordata; class Mammalia; order Primates; family Lemuridae; genus Eulemur; species Eulemur rufifrons. The sequence continues at coordinate 1,397,025 of NW_027182834.1, read as the reverse complement.
GGTGAAACGCTGAACACCTGCAAATAATTTTCAACGTACTGGTTAATTGAAAAGCTCTGCGGCATACTTCTTGGAACAAGCCAGTTACCTGTTCCCACGCAAAGAGGAGTATATAGAACCATGGTGGATTTCCAGCTGATGAAGTAAAGGATTATTAAAGGAACGGGATGACCATGGGGATCATCGTTAATTCTCTGAAACAGAATCCGCCCTTTTCACCTGCCAAACACATGCCCACTTCTCCTCTCCGGGGATAATAAAAACTAACCAGGAAACTGACAGAGGGCCTCACCCCCCCATCGACATCGACCACACACAAAAATAAAAACCGTACCCTCAAGCTACTAATTATAATGCTAACTTGCAAAATTTCCGTGCATTTTAAAACAATGGAAAAATGGTGGTGGGATGATATTTAGAAGAATGGCTTCTTGTCAGTCTCCACTAACAAAAATAGGCAACACCAAGTCAGCTACTCCTCAGCATAGTTATGTCTGTCGCAGCCTTCTTGGGTTTCAGGAGACACAAACAAACGTTATCACAATTATGGTGAAACGCTGAACACCTGCAAATAATTTTCAACGTAGTGGTTAATTGAAAAGCTCTGCGGCATACTTCTTGGAACAAGCCAGTTACCTGTTCCCACGCAAAGAGGAGTATATAGAACCATGGTGGATTTCCAGCTGATGAAGTAAAGGATTATTAAAGGAACGGGATGACCATGGGGATCATCGTTAATACTCTGAAACAGAATCCGCCCTTTTCACCTGCCAAACACATGCCCACTTCTCCTCTCTCGGGATAATAAAAACTAACCAGAGAACTGACAGAGGGCCTCACCCCCCCATCCACATCGACCATGCACAAAAAAAAACCGTACCCTCCAGCTACTAATTATAATGCTAACTTCAAAATTTCCCTGCATTTTAAAACAATGGAAAAATAGTGGTGGGATGATACTTAGAAGAATGGCTTCTTGTCAGTCTCCACTAACAAAAATAGGCAACACCAAGTCAGCTACTCCTCAGCATAGTTATGTCCGTCGCAGCCTTCTTGGGTTTCAGGAGGCACAAACAAACGTTATCACAATTATGGTGTAACGCTGAACACCTGCAAATAATTTTCAACGTAGTGGTTAATTGAAAAGCTCTGCGGCATACTTCTTGGAACAAGCCAGTTACCTGTTCCCACGCAAAGAGGAGTATATAGAACCATGGTGGATTTCCAGCTGATGAAGTAAAGGATTATTAAAGGAACGGGGTGACCATGGGTATCATCGTCAATTCTCTGAAACAGAATCCGCCCTTTTCACCTGCCAAAAAAATGCCCACTTCTACTCTCTGGGGATAATAAAAACTAACCAGCGAACAGACAGAGGGCCTGACACCCCCATCCACATCCACCACAAAAAAAAAAAAAAACCGTACCCTCCAGCTACTAATTATAATGCTAACTTGCAAAATTTCCCTGCATTTTAAAACAATGGAAAAATGGTGGTGGGATGATACTTAGAAGAATGGCTTCTTGTCAGTCTCCACTAACAAAAATAGGCAACACCAAGTCAGCTACTCCTCAGCATACTTATGTCCGTCGCAGCCTTCTTGGGTTTCAGGAGGCACAAACAAACGTTATCACAATTATGGTGAAACGCTGAACACCTGCAAATAATTTTCAACGTAGTGGTTAATTGAAAAGCTCTGCGGCATACTTCTTGGAACAAGCCAGTTACCTGTTCCCACGCAAAGAGGAGTATATAGAACCATGGTGGATTTCCAGCTGATGAAGTAAAGGATTATTAAAGGAACGGGATGACCATGGGGATCATAGTCAATTCTCTGAAACAGAATACGCCCTTTTCACCTGCCAAACACATGCCCACTTCTCCTCTCTGGGGATAATAAAAACTAACCAGCGAACTGACAGAGGGCCTGACCCCCCCATCCACATCGACCACACAAAAAAAAAACCGTGCCCTCCAGCTACTAATTATAATGCTAACTTTCAAAATTTCCCTGCATTTTAAAACAATGGAAAAATGGTGGTGGGATGATACTTAGAGGAATGGCTTCTTTTCTGTCTCCACTAACATAAATAGGCAACACCAAGTCAGCTACTCCTCAGCATAGTTATGTCCGTCGCAGCCTTCTTGGGTTTCAGGAGGCACATACAAACGTTATCAAAATTATGGTGAAACGCTGAAAACCTGCAAATAATTTTCAACGTACTGGTTAATTTGAAAACTCTCCAGCATACTTCTTGGAACAAGCCAGGTACCTGTGCCCTCGCATAGAGGACTATAGAAACGTGGTGGAATCCCAGCTGATGAAGCAAAGGATTCTTAAAGGAATGAGATGACCATGCGGATCCTGTTTAATTCTCTGAAACAGAATCCGCACTTTTCACCTGCCAAACACATGCCCACTTCTCCTCTCTGGAGATAATTAAAACAAACCAGTGAATTGACAGATGGCCTGACCAACCCATCCACACTGACCCCACAAAAAATAAAAAAGTACCCTCCAGCTACTAATTATAATGATAACTTGCAAAATTTCCTTGCTTTTTTAAACAATGGAAAAATGATGGTGGGATGATACTTAGAAGAATGGCTTCTTGTCAGTCTCCACTAACAAAAATAGGCAACACGAAGTCAGCTACGCCTCAGCATACTTATGTCCGTGGCAGCCATATTGGGTTTCAGGACACACATACAAACGTTATAAGAATTATGTTGAAACGCTGAAAACCTGCAAATAATTTTCAACGTACTGCTTAAATGAAAAGCTCTGCGGCATACTTCTTGGAACAAGCCAGTTACCTGTGCTCACACATAGAGGAGTATATAGAACCATGGTGGATTCCCAGCTGATGAAGCAAAAGTTTCCTAAAGGAACGGGATGAGCATGCGGATCCTGTTTCATTCTCTGAAACAGAATCCGCACTTTTCACCAGCCAAACACATGCCCACTTCTCCTCTTTGGGGATAATAAAAAGAAACCAGTGAATTGACAGATGGCCTGACCAACCCATCCACACTGACCCCACAAAAAAAAAAAAAAGTACCCTCCAGCTACTAATTATTATGATAACTTTCAAAATTTCCCTGCATTTTAAAACAATGGAAAAATGGTGGTGGGATGATACTTAGAAGAGTGGCTTCTTGTCTGTCTCCACTAACAAAAATAGGCAACACCAAGTCAGCTACTCCTCAGCATAGTTATGTCCGTCGCAGCCTTCTTGGGTTTCAGGACGCACATACAAACGTTATCAAAATTATGGTGAAACGCTGAAAACCTGCAAATAATTTTCAACGTACTGGTTAATTTGAAAACTCTCCAGCATACTTCTTGGAACAAGCCAGGTACCTGTGCCCACGCATGGAGGAGTATATAGAAACATGGTGGAATCCCAGCTGATGAAGCAAAGGATTCTTAAAGGAATGAGATGACCATGCGGATCCTGTTTAATTCTCTGAAACAGAATCCGCACTTTTCACCTGCCAATCACATGCCCACTACTCTTCTCTGGGGATAATAAAAACAAACCAGCGATCTGACAGAGGGCCTGAACACCCATCCTGACCGACCCCACAAAAAAAAAGTACCCTCCAGCTACTAATTATAATGCCAATTTGCAAAATTTCCCTGCATTTTTAAACAATGGAGAAATGATGGTGGGATGCTTCTTAGAAGAATGGCTTCTTGTCAGTCTCCACTGACAAAAATAGGCAACACCAAGTCAGCTACGCCTCGGCATACTTATGTCCGGAGCAGCCATATTTGGTTTCAGTAGGCACATACACACGTTATCACAATTATGGTGAAAGGCTGAAAACCTGCAAAGGATTTTCAACATACTGGTTAATTGAAAAGCTCTGAGGCATACTTCTTGGAACAAGCCACTTTCCTGTGCCCACGCATAGAGAAGTATATAGAACCATGGTGGATTCCCAGCTCATGAAGCAAAGGATTCTTAAAGGAACGGGATAACCATGCGGATCCTGTTTAATTCTCTGAAACAGATCCGCAGTTTTCACCTGCCAAACACATACCCACTTCTCCTCTCTGGGGATAATAAAAACAAACCAGCGAACTGACAGAGGGCCTGACCCCCCCATCCACATCGACCACACACAAAAAAAAAAAACCATAGCCTCCAGCTACTAATTATAATGCTAACTTGCAAAATTTCCCTGCATTTTAAAACAATGGAAAAATGGTGGTCGGATGATACTTAGAAGAATGGCTTCTTGTCAGTCTCCACTAACAAAAATAGGCAACACCAAGTCAGCTACTCCTCAGCATAGTTATGTCCGTCGCAGCCTTCTTGGGTTTCAGGAGGCACATACAAACGTTATCAAAATTATGGTGAAACGCTCAAAACCTGCAAATAGTTTTCAACGTACTGGTTAATTTGAAAACTCTCCGGCATACTTCTTGGAACAAGCCAGGTACCTGTGCCCACGCATAGAGGAGTATATAGAAACATGGTGGAATCCCAGCTGATGAAGCAAAGGATTCTTAAAGGAATGAGATGACCATGCGGATCCTGTTTAATTCCTTGAAACAGAATCCGCACTTTTCACCTGCCAAACACATGCCCACTTCTCCTCTCTGGGGATAATAAAAACTAACTATCGAACTGACAGAGGGCCTGACCCCCCCATCCACAACGACCAGACATAAAAAAAACCGTACCATCCAGCTACTAATTATAATGCTAACTTGCAAAGTTTCCCTGCATTTTAAAACAATGGAAAATCGTGGTGGGATGATACTTAGAAGAATGGATTCTTGTCTGTCTCCACTAACAAAAATAGGCAAAACCAAGTTAGGTACGCCGCAGCATAGTTATCTCCGTCGCAGCCTTCTTGGGTTTCAGGAGGCACAAACAAACGTTATCACAATTATGGTGAAACGCTGAACACCTGCAAATAATTTTCACCGTAGTGGTTAATTTAAAAGCTCCGCGGCATACTTCTTGGAATAAGCCAGTTACCTGTTCCCACGCAAAGAGGAGTATATAGAACCATGGTGGATTTCCATCTGATGAACTAAAGGATTATTAAAGAACGGGATGACCATGGGGATCATCGTTAATTCTCTGAAACAGAATCCGCCCTTTTCACCTGCCAAACACATGCCCGCTTCTCCTCTCTGGGGATAATAAAAACTAACCAGCGAACTGACAGAGGGCCTGACCCCCCCCATCCACATCGACCACACAAAAAAAAAAAACGGTACCCTCCAGCTACTAATTATAATGCTAACTTGCAAAATTTCCCTGCATTTTAAAACAATGGAAAAATGGTGGTGGGATGATACTTAGAAGAATGGCTTCTTGTCAGTCTCCACTAACAAAAATAGGCAACACCAAGTCAGCTACTCCTCAGCATAGTTATGTCCGTCGCAGCCTTCTTGGGTTTCAGGAGGCACAAACAAACGTTATAACAATTATGGTGAAACGCTGAACACCTGCAAATAATTTTCAACGTACTGGTTAATTGAAAAGCTCTGCAGCATACTTCTTGGAACAAGCCAGTTACCTGTTCCCACGCAAAGAGGAGTATATAGAACCATGGTGGATTTCCAGCTGATGAAGTTAAGGATTATTAAAGGAATGGGATGACCATGGGGATCATCATTAATTCTCTGAAACAGAATCCGCCATTTTCACCTGCCAAACACATGCCCACTTCTCCTCCCTGGGGATAATAAAAACTAACCAGCGAACTGACAGAGGTCCTAACCACCCCATCGACATCGACCACACACAAAAAAAAACCGTACCCTCCAGCTACTAATTATAATGCTAACTTGCATAATTTCCCTGCATTTCAAAACAATGGAAAAATGGTGGTGGGATGATACTTAGAAGAATGGCTTCTTGTCTGTCTCCACTAACAAAAATAGGCAACACCAAGTCAGCTACTCCTCAGCATAGTTATGTCCGTCGCAGCCTTCTTGGGTTTCAGGAGGCACATACAAACGTTATCAAAATTATGGTGAAACGCTGAAAACCTGCAAATAATTTTCAACGTACTGGTTAATTTGAAAACTCTCCAGCATACTTCTTGGAACAAGCCAGGTACCTGTGCCCACGCATAGAGGAGCATATAGAAACATGGTGGAATCCCAGCTGATGAAGCAAAGGATTCTTAAAGGAATGAGATGACCATGCGGATCCTGTTCAATTCTCTGAAACAGAATCCGCACGTTTCACCTGCCAAACACATGCCCACTACTCTTCTCTGGGGATAATAAAAACAAACCAGCGATCTGACAGAGGGCCTGAACACCCATCCTGACCGACCCCACAAAAAAAAAAAGTACCCTCCAGCTACTAATTATAATGCCAATTTGCAAAATTTCCCTGCATTTTTAAACAATGGAGAAATGATGGTGGGATGATACTTAGAAGAATGGCTTCTTGTCAGTCTCCACTGACAAAAATAGGCAACACCAAGTCAGCTACGCCTCAGCATAGTTATGTCCATAGCAGCCATATTTGGTTTCAGTAGGCACATACACACGTTATCACAATTATGGTGAAACGCTGAAAACCTGCAAAGGATTTTCAACATACTGGTTAATTGAAAAGCTCTGAGGCATACTTCTTGGAACAAGCCAGTTTCCTGTGCCCATGCATAGAGAAGTATATAGAACCATGGTGGATTCCCAGCTCATGAAGCAAAGGATTCTTAAAGGAACGGGATTACCATGCGGATCATGTTTAATTCTCTGAAACAGATCCGCAGTTTTCACCTGCCATACTAATACCCACTTCTCCTCTCTGGGGATAATAAAAACAAACCAGCGAACTGACAGAGGGCCTGACCAACACATCCTCAACGACCCCACCGGAAAAAAAAAAAAAAAAACATCGTAGCCTCCAGCTACTAATTATAATGCTAACTTGCAAAATTTTCCTGCATTTTTAAACAATTGAAAAATGATGGTGAGATGATACTTAGAAAAATGGATTCTTGTCAGTCTCCACTAACAGAAATAGGCAACACCAAGTCAGCTACGCCTCAGCATCGTTATGTTCGTGGCAGCCATCTTGGGTTTCAGGAGGCACAAACAAACGTTATCACAATTATGGTGAAACGCTGAACACCTGAAAATAATTTTCAACGTAGTGGTTAATTGAAAAGCTCTGAGGCATACTTCTTGGAACAAGCCAGTTACCTGTTCCCACGCAAAGAGGAGTATATAGAACCATGGTGGATTTCCAGCTGATGAAGTAAAGGATTATTAAAGGAACACGATGACCATGGGGATCATCGTTAATTCTTTGAAACAGAATCCGCCCTTTTCACCTGCCAAACACATGCCCACTTCTCCTCTCTGGGGATAATAAAAACTAACCAGCGAACTGACAGAGGGCCACACCCCCCCATCCACACGACCACACAAAAAAAAAAAAACCGTACCCTCCAGCTACTAATTATAATGCTAACTTGCAAAATTTCCCTGCATTTTAAAACGATGGAAAAATGGTGGTGGGATGATACTTAGAAGAATGGCTTCTTGTCAGTCTCCACTAACAAAAATAGGCAACACCAAATCAGCTACTCCTCAGCATAGTTATGTCCGTCGCAGCCTTCTTGGTTTCAGGAGGCACAAACAAACGTTATCACAATTATGGTGAAACGCTGAACACCTGCAAATAATTTTCAACGTACTGGTTAATTGAAAAGCTCTGCGGCATACTTCTTGGAACAAGCCAGTTACCTGTTCCCACGCAAAGAGGAGTATATAGAACCATGGTGGATTTCCAGCTGATGAAGTAAAGGATTATTAAAGGAACGGGATGACCATGGGGATCATCGTTAATTCTCTGAAACAGAATCCGCCCTTTTCTCCTGCCAAACACATGACCACTTCTCCTCTCTGGTTATAATAAAAACTAACCAGCGAACTAACAGAAGGCCTGACCCCCCCATCCACATCGACCACACACACAAAAAAACCGTACCCTCCAGCTACTAACTATAATGCTAACTTGCAAAATTTCCCTGCATTTTAAAACAATGGAAAAATGGTGGTGGGATGATACTTAGAAGAATGGCTTCTTGTCTGTCTCCACTAACAAAAATAGGCAACACCAAGTCAGCTACTCCTCAGCATAGTTATGTCCGTCGCAGCCTTCTTGGGTTTCAGGATTCAAATACAAACGTTATCAAAATTATGGTGAAACCCTGAAAACCTGCAAATAATTTTCAACGTACTGGTTAATTTGAAAACTCTCCAGCATACTTCTTGGAACAAGCCAGGTACCTGTGCCCACGTAAAGAGGAGTATATAGAACCATGGTGGATTTCCAGCTGATGAAGTTAAGGATTATTAAAGGAACGGGATGACCATGGGGATCATCGTTAATTCTCTGAAACAGAATCCGCCCTTTCCACCTGCCAAACACATGCCCACTTCTCCTCTCTGGGGATAATAAAAACTAACCAGCGAACTGACAGAGGGCCTGACCAACACATCCACATCGACCACACACACAAAAAAAACCCGTACCCTCCAGCTACTAATTATAATGCTAACTTGCAAAATTTCCCTCCATTTTAAAACAATGGAAAATTGGTGGTGGGATGATACTTAGAAGAATGGCTTCTTGTCTGTCTCCACTAACAAAAATAGGCAACACCAAGTCAGCTACTCCGCAGCATAGTTATGTCCGTCGCAGCCTTCTTGGGTTTCAGGAGGCACATACAAACGTTATCACAATTATGGTGAAACGCTGAAAACCTGCAAATAATTTTCAACGTACTGGTTAATTTGAAAACTCTCCAGCATACTTCTTGGAACAAGCCAGGTACCTGTGCCCACGCATAGAGGAGTATATAGAAACATGGTGGAATCCCAGCTGATGAAGCAAGGGATTTTTAAGGGAATGAGACGACCATGCGGATCCTGTTTAATTCTCTGAAACAGAATCCGGACTTTTCACCTCCAAACACATGCCCACTTCTCCTCTCAGGGGATAATAAAAACTAACCGGCGAATTGAGAGAGAGCCTGAACCCCCATCCACATCGACCACACACACAAAAAAAACCGTACCCTCCTGCTACTTATTATAATGCTAACTTGAAAAATTCCCTGCATTTTAAAACAATGGAAAAATGGTGGTGGGATGATACTTAGAAGAATGGATTCTTGTCAGTCTCCACTAACAAAAATAGGCAACACCAAGTCAGCTACTCCTCAGCATAGTTATGTCCGTCGCAGACTTCTTGGGTTTCAGGAGGCACAAACAAACGTTATCACAATTATGGTGAAACGCTGAACACCTGCAAATAATTTTCAACGTACTGGTTAATTGAAAAGCTCTGCGGCATACTTCTTGGAACAAGCCAGTTACCTGTTCCCACGCAAAGAGGAGTATATAGAACCATGGTGGATATCCAGCTGATGAAGTAAAGGATTATTAAAGGAAGGGGATGACCATGGGGATCATCGTTAATTCTCTGAAACAGAATCCGCCCTTTTCACCTGCCAAACACATGCCCACTTCTCCTCTCTGGGGATAATAAAAACTAACCAGCGAACTGACAGATGGCCTGACCCACCCATCCACACTGACCCCACAAAAAACAAAAAAAAGTACCCTCCAGCTACTAATTATAATGCTAACTTGCAAAATTTCCCTGCATTTTTAAACAATGGAGAAATGATGGTGGGATGATACTTAGAAGAATGGCTTCTTGTCAGTCTCCACTGACAAAAATAGGCAACACCAAGTCAGCTACGCCTCAGCATACTTATGTCATTTTCAGCCATATTGGGTTTCAGGAGACACATACACACGTTATCACAATTATGATGAAACGCTGAAAACCTGCAAATAATTTTCAACATACTGGTTAATTTGAAAACTCTCCAGCATACTTCTTGGAACAAGCCAGGTACCTGTGCCCACGCATAGAGGAGTATATAGAAACATGGTGGAATCCCAGCTGATGAAGCAAGGGATTTTTAAGGGAATGAGACGACCATGCGGATCCTGTTTAATTCTCTGAAACAGAATCCGGACTTTTCACCTCCAAACACATGCCCACTACTCGTCTCTGGGGATAATAAAAACAAACCAGCGATCTGACAGAGGGCCTGAACACCCATCCTGACCAACCCCACAAAAAAAAAAGTACCCTCCAGCTACTAATTATAATGCCAATTTGCAAAATTTCCCTGCATTTTTAAACAATGGAGAAATGATGGTGGGATGATACTTAGAAGAATGGCTTCTTGTCAGTCTCCACTGACAAAAATAGGCAACACCAAGTCAGCTACGCCTCAGCATAGTTATGTCCATAGCAGCCATATTTGGTTTCAGTAGGCACATACACATGTTATCACAATTATGGTGAAACGCTGAAAACCTGCAAAGGATTTTCCACATACTGGTTAATTGAAAAACTCTGAGGCATACTTCTTGGAACAAGCCAGTTTCCTGTGCCCACGCATAGAGAAGTATATAGAACCATGGTGGATTCCCAGCTCATGAAGCAAAGTATTCTTAAAGGAACAGGATTACCATGCGGATCCTGTTTAATTCTCTGAAACAGATCCGCAGTTTTCACCTGCCATACTAATACCCACTTCTCCTCTCTGGGAATAATAAAAACAAACCAGCGAACTGACAGAGGGCCTGACCAACACATCCACACCGACCCCACAGGAAAAAAAAAAAAAAAAACCGTAGCCTCCAGCTACTAATTATAATGCTAACTTGCAAAATTTTCCTGCATTTTTAAACAATGAAAAAATGATGGAGAGATGATACTTAGAAGAATGGATTCTTGTCAGTCTCCACTAACAAAAATAGGCAAAACCAAGTCAGCTACGCCTAAGCATAGTTATGTTCGTGGCAGCCATCTTGGGTTTCAGGAGGCACAAACAAACGTTATCACAATTAAGGTGAAACGCTGAACACCTGCAAATAATTTTCAACGTAGTGGTTAATTGAAAAGCTCTGCGGCATACTTTTTGGAACAAGGCAGTTACCTGTACCCACGCAAAGAGGTGTATATAGAACCATGGTGGATTTCCAGCTGATGAAGTAAAGGATTATTAAAGGAACGGGATGACCATGGGGATCATCGTTAATTCTCTGATACAGAATCCGCCCTTTTCACCTGCCAAACACATGCCCACTTCTCCTCTCTGGGGATAATAAAAACTAACCAGCGAACAGACAGAGGGCCTGACCCCCCCATCCACATCGACCACACACAAAAAAAAACCGTACCCTCCAGCTACTAATTATAATGCTAACTTGCAAAATTTCCCTGCATTTTAAAACAATGGAAAAATGGTGGTGGGATGATACTTAGAAGAATGGCTTCTTGTCAGTCTCCACTAACAAAAATAGGCAACACCAAGTCAGCTACTCCTCAGCATAGTTATGTCCGTCGCAGACTTCTTGGGTTTCAGGAGGCACAAACAAACGTTATCACAATTATGGTGAACTGCTGAACTCCTGCAAATAATTTTCAACGTAGTGGTTAATTGAAAAGCTCTGCGGCATACTTCTTGGAACAAGCCAGTTACCTGTTCCCACGCAAAGAGGAGTATATAGAACCATGGTGGATTTCCAGGTGATGAAGTTAAGGATTATTAAAGGAACGGGATGACCGTGGGGATCATCGTTAATTCTCTGAAACAGAATCCGCCCTTTTCACCTGGCAAACACATGCCCACTTCTCCTCTCTGGGGATAATAAAAACTAACCAGCGAACTGACAGAGGGCGTGACCAACACATCCACACCGACCCCCCAGGAAAAAAAAAAAAAACACCGTAGCCTCCAGCAACTAATTATAATGCTAACTTGCAAAATTTTCCTGCATTTTTAAACAATGGAAAAATGATGGTGAGATGATACTTAGAAGAATGTATTCTTGTCAGTCTCCACTAACAAAAATAGGCAAAACCAAGTCAGCTATGCCTCAGCATAGTTATGTCCGTGGCAGCCATCTTGGTTTTCTGGAGGCACAAACAAACGTTATCACAATTATGGTGAAACGCTGAACACCTGCAAATAATTTTCAACGTACTGGTTAATATGAAAACTCTCCAGCATACTTCTTGGAATAAGCCAGTTACCTGTTCCCACGCAAAGAGGAGTATATAGAACCATGGTGGATTTCCAGCTGATGAAGTAAAGGATTATTAAAGGAACGGGATGACCATGGGGATCATCGTTAATTCTCTGAAACAGAATCCGCCCTTTTCTCCTGCCAAACACGTGCCCACTTCTCCTTTCTGGTTATAATAAAAACTAACCAGCGAACTGACAGAGGGCCTGACCCCCCCATCCACATCGACCACACAAAAAAAAAAAAAACCGTACACTCCAGCTACTAATTATAATGCTAACTTGCAAAATTTCCCTGCATTTTAAAACAATGGAAAAATGGTGGTGGGATGATACTTAGAAGAATGGCTTCTTGTCAGTCTCCACTAACAAAAATAGGCAACACCACGTCAGCTACTCCGCAGCATAGTTATGTCCGTCGCAGCCTTCTTGGGTTTCAGGAGGCACATACAAACTTTATCAAAATTATGGTGAAACGCTGAAAACCTGCAAATAATTTTCAACGTAGTGTTTAATTGAAAAGCTCTGCGGCATACTTCTTGGAACAAGCCAGGTACCTGTTCCCACGCATAGAGGAGTATATAGCAACATGGTGGAATCCCAGCTGATGAAGCAATGAGATGACCATGCGGATCCTGTTTAATTCTCTGAAACAGAATCCGCACTTTTCACCTGCCAAACACATGCCCACTTCTCCTCTCTGGGGATAATAAAAACAAACCAGTGAATTGACAGATGGCCTGACCAACCCATCCACACCGACCCCACAGGAAAAAAAAAAAAAAAAAACACCGTAGCCTCCAGCTACTAATTATAATGCTAACTTGCAAAATTTTCCTGCATTTTTAAACAATGGAAAAATGATGGTGAGATGATACTTAGAAGAATGGATTCTTGTCAGTCTGCACTAACAAAAATAGGCAAAACCAAGTGAGCTACGCCTCAGCATCGTTATGTTCGTGGCAGCCATCTTGGGTTTCAGGAGGCACAAACAAACGTTATCACAATTATGGTGAAACGCTGAACACCTGAAAATAATTTTCAACGTACTGGTTAATTGAAAAGCTCTGCGGCATACTTCTTGGAACAAGCCAGTTACCTGTTCCCACGCAAAGAGGAGTATATAGAACCATGGTGGATTTTCAGCTGATGAAGTAAAGGTTTATTAAAGGAACGGGATGACCATGGGGATCATCGTTAATTCTCTGAAACAGAATCCGCCCTTTTCACCTGCCAAACACATGCCCACTTCTCCTCTCTGGGGATAATAAAAACTACCCAGCGAGCTGAAAGAGGGCCTGACCCCCCCATCCACATCGACCACACACACAAAAAAAAACCGTACCCTCCGGCTACTAATTATAATGCTAACTTGCAAAATTTCCCTGCATTTTAAAATAATGGAATAATGGTGGTGGGATGATACTTAGAAGAATGGCTTCTTGACAGTCTCCACTAACAAAAATAGGCAACACCAAGTCAGCTACTCCTCAGCATAGTTATGTCCGTCGCAGCCTTCTTGGGTTTCAGGAGGCACAAACAAACGTTATCACAATTATGGTGAAACGCTGAACACCTTAAAATAATTTTCAACGTACTGCGTAATTGAAAAGCTCTGCGGCATACTTTTTGGAACAAGTCAGTTACCTGTTCCCACGCAAAGAGGAGTATATAGAACCATTGTGGATTTCCAGCTGAAGAAGTAAAAGATTATTAAAGGAACGGGATGACCATGGGGATCATCGTTAATTCTCTGAAACAGAATCCGCCCTTTTGACCTGCCAAACACATGCCCACTTCTCCTCTCTGGGGATAATAAAAACTAACCAGTGAACTGACAGAGGGCCTGACCGACCCATCCACATCGACCACACACAAAAAAAAACCGTACCCTCCAGCTACTAATTATAATGCTAACTTGCAAAATTTCCCTGCATTTTAAAACAATGGAAAAATCGTGGTGGGATGATACTTAGAAGAATGGCTTCTTGTCTGTCTCCACTAACAAAAATAGGCAACACCAAGTCAGCTACTCCTCAGCATAGTTATGTCTGTCGCAGCCTTCTTGGGTTTCAGGAGGCACATACAAACGTTATCACAATTATGGTGAAACGCTGAGAACCTGCAAATAATTTTCAACGTACTGGTTAATTTGAAAACTCTCCAGCATACTTCTTGGAACAAGCCAGGTACCTGTGCCCACGCATAGAGGAGTATATAGAAACATGGTGGAATCCCACCTGATGAAGCAAAGGATTCTTAAAGGAATGAGATGACCATGCGGATCCTGTTTAATTCTCTGAAACAGAATCCGCACTTTTCACCTGCCAAACACATGCCCACTACTCTTCTCTGGCGATAATAAAAACAAACCAGCGATCTGACAGAGGGCCTGAACACCCATCCTGACCGACCCCACAAAAAAAAAAGTACTCTCCAGCTACTAATTATAATGCCAATTTGCAAAATTTCCCTGCATTTTTAAACAATGGAAAAATGGTGGTGGGATGATACTTAGAAGAATGGCTTCTTGTCAGTCTCCACTAACAAAAATAGGCAACACGAAGTCAGCTATGCCTCAGCATACTTATGTCCTTGGCAGCCATATTGGGTTTCAGGAGACACATACAAACGTTATCAAAATTATGGTGAAACGCTGAAAACCTGCAAATACTTTTCAACGTACTGCTTAATTGAAAATCTCTGCAGCATACTTCTTGGAACAAGCCAGTTACCTGTGCCCACACATAGAGGAGTATATAGAACCATGGTGGATTCCCAGCTGATGAAGCAAAAGTTTCCAAAAGGAACGGGATGAGCATGCGGATGCTGTTTCATTCTCTGAAACAGAATCCGAACTTTTCACCTGCCAAACACATGCCCACTACTCTTCTCTGGCGATAATAAAAACAAACCAGCGATCTGACAGAGGGCCTGAACACCCATCCTGACCGACCCCACAAAAAAAAAAGTACTCTCCAGCTACTAATTATAATGCCAATTTGCAAAATTTCCCTGCATTTTTAAACAATGGAGAAATGATAGTGGGATGATACTTAGAAGAATGGCTTCTTGTCAGTCTCCACTGACAAAAATAGGCAACACCAAGTCAGCTACGCCTCAGCATAGTTATGTCCGTAGCAGCCATATTTGGTTTCAGTAGGCACATACACACGTTATCACAATTATGGTGAAACGCTGAAAACCTGCAAAGGATTTTCAACATACTGGTTAATTGAAAAGCTCTGAGGCATACTTCTTGGAACAAGCCAGTTTCCTGTGCCCACGCATAGAGAAGTATATAGAACCATGGTGGATTCCCAGCTCATGAAGCAAAGGATTCTTAAAGGAACGGGATTACCATGCGGATCCTGTTTAATTCTCTGAAACAGATCCGCAGTTTTCACCTGCCATACTAATACCCACTTCTCCTCTCTGGGGATAATAAAAACAAACCAGCGAACTGACAGAGGGCCTGACCAACACATCCACACCGACCCCACAGGAAAAAAAAAAAAACACCGTAGCCTCCAGCTACTAATTATAATGCTAACTTGCAAAATTTTCCTGCATTTTTAAACAATGGAAAAATGATGGTGAGATGATACTTAGAAGAATGGATTCTTGTCAGTCTCCACTAACAAAAACAGGCAAAACCAAGTCAGCTACGCCTCAGCATAGTTATGTTCGTGGCAGCCATCTTGGGTTTCAGGAGGCACAAACAAACGTTATCACAATTATGGTGAAACGCTGAACACCTGCAAATAATTTTCAACGTACTCGTTAATATGAAAACTCTCCAGCATACTACTTGGAACAAGCCAGGTACCTGTTCCCACGCAAAGAGGAGTATATAGAACCATGGTGGATTTCCAGCTGATGAAGTAAAGAATTATTAAAGGAACGAGATGACCATGGGGATCATCGTTAATTCTCTGAAACAGAATCCGCCCTTTTCACCTGCCAAACACATGCCCACTTCTCCTCTCTGGGGATAATAAAAACTAACCAGCGAACTGTCAGAGGGCCTGACCCCCCCATCCACATCGACCACACACAAAAAAAACCGTACCCTCCAGCTACTAATTATAATGCTAACTTTCAAAATTTCCCTGCATTTTAAAACAATGGAAAAATGGTGGTGGGATGATACTTAGAGGAATGGCTTCTTGTCTGTCTCCACTAACAAAAATAGGCAACACAAAGTCAGCTACTCCTCAGCATAGTTATGTCCGTCGCAGCCTTCTTTGGTTTCAGGAGGCACATACAAACGTTATCAAAATTATGGTGAAACGCTGAAAACCTGCAAATAATTTTCAACGTAGTGGTTAATTGAAAAGCTCTGCGGCATACTTCTTGGAACAAGCCAGGTACCTGTGCCGACGCATAGAGGAGTATATAGAAACATGGTGGAATCCCACCTGATGAAGCAAAGGATTCTTAAAGGAATGAGATGACCATGGAGATCCTGTTTAATTCTCTGAAACAGAATCCGCACTTTTCACCTGCCAAACACATGCCCACTTCTCTTCTCTGGGCATAATAAAAACAAACCAGTGAATTGACAGATGGCCTGACCGACCCATCCACACTGACCCCACAAAAAAAAATAAAAGTACCCTCCAGCTACTAATTATAATGCTAACTTGCAAAATTTTCCTGCATTTTTAAACAATGGAAAAATGATGGTGAGATGATACTTAGAAGAATGGATTCTTGTCAGTCTCCACTAACAAAAATAGGCAAAACCAAGTCAGCTACGCCTCAGCATCGTTATGTTCGTGGCAGCCATCTTGGGTTTCAGGAGGCACAAACAAACGTTATCACAATTATGGTGAAACGCTGAACAGCTGCAAATAATTTTCAACGTACTCGTTAATTGAAAAGCTCTGCGGCATACTTCTTGGAACAAGCCAGTTACCTGTTCCCACGCAAAGAGGAGTATATAGAACCATGGTGGATTTCCAGCTGATGAAGTAAAGGATTATTAAAGGAACGGGATGACCATGCGGATCATCGTTAATTCTCTGAAACAGAATCCGCCCTTTTCACCTGCCAAACACATGCCCACTTCTCCTCTCTGGGGATAATAAAAACTAACCAGCTAACTGACACAGGGCCTGACCCCCCCCATCCACATCAACCACACACACAAAAAAAACCGTACCCTCCAGCTACTAATTATAATGCTAAGTTCCAAAATTTCCCTTCATTTTTAACCAACGGAAAAATGATGGCGGCCTGATACTTAGAAGAATGGCTTCTTGTCAGTCTCCGCTAACAAAAATCGACAAAACCAAGTCAGCTACGCCTCGGCATAGTTATGTCTGTGGCATCCATCTAGGGTTTCAAGGCACATACAAACGTCGCAATTATGATGAAACGCTGAACACCTGCAAATAATTTTCAATGTACTTTTTATTTGAAAACCTCTGTGGCATACTTCTTGGAACAAGCCAGTCACCTGTGCCCACTCATACGGGAGTATATAGAACCATGGTGGTTTCCCAGCTGATGAAGCAAAGGATTCTTAAAGGAAGCGGATGACCATGCGGATCCTGTTTAATTCTTTGAAACAGAATCCGCACTTTTCACCTGCCAACAACATGCCCACTTCTCCTCTCTGGGGATAATAAAAACAAACCAGCGAACATCTAGAGGGCCTTGCACCCCCATCCACACCTACACCACAAAAAATAAAAAAAGTACCCTCCAGCTACTAATTATAATGCTAACTTGCACAATTTCCCTTCATTTTTAAACAATGGAAAAATCATGGTGGGATTATACTTAAAAGAATGGCTTCTTGTCAGTCTCCACTGACAAAAATAGGAAACACCAAGTGAGCTACGCCTCAGCATAGTTATGTCCGTGGCAGCCATCTTGGGTTTCAGCAGGCACATACAAACCTTATCACAATTATGTTGAAACGCTGAAAACCTGCAAATAATTTTCAACGTAGTGGTTAATTGAAAAGCTCTGCGGCATACTTCTTGGAACAAGCCAGGTACCTGTGCCCACGCATAGAGGAGTATATAGAACCATGGTGGATTCCCACCTGATGAAGCAAAGGATTCTTTTTTTTTTTTTTTTTTTTTGTTGAGACAGCCTCTCAATTTGTTGCCCAGGCTAGAGTGAGTGCCGTGGCGTCAGCTTAGTTCACAGCAACCTCAGACTCCTCGGCTTAAACGATCCTACTGCCTCAGCCTCCCGAGTAGCTGGGACTACAGGCATGCGCCACTATGCCCGGCTAATTTTTTCTATATAGATTTTTAGTTGTCCATATAATGTCTTTCTATTTTTAGTAGAGACGGGGTCTCGCTCTTGCTCAGGCTGGTCTCGAACTCCTGACCTCGAGCGATCCACCCGCCTCGGCCTCCCAGAGTGCTAGGATGACAGGCGTGAGCCACCGCGCCCTTCCAGGATTCTTAAAGGAACGGGATGACCATGCGAATGCTGTTTAATTCTCTGAAAGAGTATCCACACTTTTCAGCTGCCATCAAATGCCGACTTCCCCTCTCTGGGGATAATAAAAACAAACCAGCAAATTTATAGAGGGCCTGACCCCCCCATCGACACCGACCCGATGGAAAAAAAAAAAAAACGTACCCTCCAGCTACTAATTATAAAGCTAACTTGCAAAATTTCCCTGTATTTTTTAACAATGGAAAAATGACGGTGGGCTTATACTTAGAATGGCTTCTTGTTAGTCTCCGCTGACAAAAATAGGCAACACCAAGTCGGCTACACCTCAGCATAGTTATGTCCGTGGCAGCCATCTTGGGTTTCAGGAGGCACATACAAACGTTATTACAATTAGGGTGAAATGCTGAAAACCTGCAAATAATTTTCAACGTACTGGTTAATTGAAAAGCTCTGCGGCATACTTCTTGGAACAAGCCAGTTACCTGTGCCAACGCATAGAGGAGTATATAGAACCATGGTGGATTCCCAGCTGATGAAGCAAAGGATTCTTAAAGGAATGGGATGACCATGTGGATCCTGTTTAATTCTCTGAAATAGAATCCACACTTTTCACCTGCCAAACACATGCCCACTTGTCCTCTCTGGGGATAATAAAAGAAAACCAGCAAACTCACAGAGGGCCTGAAACGCCCATCCACTCCTACCCCACAAAAAAAGAAAAAAAAATACGTACCCTACATCTAATTATAATACTAACTTGCAAAATTTCCCTCCATTTTTACGCAATGGAAAAATGATGGTGGGATGATACTTAGAAGAATGTCTTCTTGTCAGTCTCCACTAACAAAAATAGGCATCAACAAGTCAGCTATGCCTCAGCATATTTATATCCGTGGCAGCCATCTTGGGTTTAAGGAGGCACATTCAAACGTTATCACAATTACGGTTAAACATGCTAAAAACCTGACAATTCTAAAAGTACTGGTTAATTCAAAAGCTCTGTCGCATACTTCTTGGAACAAGCCAGTTACCTGTGCCCATGCAAAGAGAGGTCTAGAGAACCATGGTGGATTCCCAGGTGATGAATCAAAGGATTCTTAAAGGAACAGGCTCAAAAGTGCAGATCCTGTTTCAGTCTAAGTGTGAAACAGGATCCGCACATTTTGCCTGCAACACACATTCGCCCTTCTCATCTCTAGGGATAACAAAAACAGCCCATCGGATTTACAGATGCCCTGCCCCCGGCCCCCACCACCCCACACAAAATAGTCTGCTCCAGCGACTCGTCCTTATGCTATCTGGTGAAAGGTCATAAGCCTTTTAAAAAACTGGAGATAGGATGGTAGAATTATACCTAAAAGACTGGCTTATTGCCAGATTCCCATACCAAGTATTGGCAACAGCAAGTGACGTAGGCCTCAGCATAGGTTTGTCCATGGCAGCCATCTTGGGTTTAAGGAGACACAGATGAACCTTATAACAATTATAATAAAAGGTGCTGCGAAAGCTGTTAAATAATTCTCATGGTAGTGGTTATTTCAAAAGCTCTGCGGCATACTTCTTTGAACTAGCCAGTTAACTGGGCCCACGCATAGTGCGGTGTAGAGAACTATGGTGGATTCCCAGCTGATGAAGCAAAGGATTCTTAAAGGAACAGGATGAACATGCGGATCCTGTTTCATACTCTGAAACAGGATCTGCACTTTTCACCTGCCAAACACATGCCCACTTCTCCTCTCTGGGGATAATAAAAAGAAACCACAGAACTGGCGGAGGGCTTGCCGCACCAGCCCCCAGACCCCACATAAAAACTTCCCGTCCAGCGACTCCTTGTTATTCTAACTGCCAAAAGGTGCTCTGACTTTTAAAATAGTGGAGAAGGATGGTGAAATGATACTTAAAAGAATGTATTCTTTCCAGTCTCCAGTACCAAGGATCGGCCACACAAAGTGAGCTCGGCCTCAGCATAGTTTTGTCCATGGCAGCCATCTCGAGACGAACCTTATGACAATTATGATGAAAGGTGCTGCAAAACCTGCAAATAATTCTCAACGTAGTGGTTTTTTCAAAAGCTCTGTGGAATACTTCTTGGAACCCGGCAGTTTTCTGGGCCCACGCATAGAGGGGTCTAGAGAACCATGATGGATTCCCAGGTGATGAATCAAAGGATTCTTAAAGGAACAGGCTGAAAAGTGCGGATCCTGTTTCAGTCTGAGACTGAAACACTATATGCACTTTTTGCCTGCAACACACATGCCCACTTCTCCTCTCTAGGGATAATAAAAACAATCAATCGGATTGACAGATGTCCTCCCCCACCCCCCAACACTGTACACAAAAAGGTCCCCTCCAGCGACTCATCCTTATGCTATCTGGCGAAAGGTCCTCTGCGTTTTAAAATAATGAAGATAGGATGGTGGAATTATACTTAAAATACTGGCCTTTTGCCAGAATCCCATACCAATTATTGGCAACAGGAAGTGACCTAGGTGTCAGCATAGGTTTGTCCGTGGCTGCCATCTAGGGTTTTAGGAAGCACAGATGAACTTTATCAAAATTATGGTAAAAGTGCTGGAAAAGCTGGCAAATAATTTCCATAGTAGTGGTTATTTCAAAAGCTCTGAGGAAAACTTCTTGGAACCAGGCAGTTTTCTGTGTGCACTAAAAGAGGGGTCTAGAGAACCATGGTGGATTCCCAGCTGATGAAGCAAAGGATTCTTAATGGAACGGGGTGAAAAGTGCAGATCCTGTGTCTGTCTAAGACTGAAACAGGACGCACACTTTTCACCTGCCACACACATGCCCAGTTTTCCTCTCTGGGGATAATAAAAACAAACCAGCGAACTGACAAAGGGCCTGACCCCCTTCCACCCACGCAGATCCCCCCCAAAAAAATTCCCCTCCAGCTACTAATTATTATACTAACTTGCAAAATTTCCCTGCATTTTTAAACAATGGAGAAAGGACGGTGGAGTGATACTTAGAAGAATGGCTTCTTGTCAGTCTCCACTAACAAAAATAGGCAACACCAAGTCAGCTACGCCTCAGCATAGTTATGCCCGTGGCAGCCATGTTGGGTTTAAGGAGGCACATACAAACTTTATCATAATTATGGTGAAACGTGCTGAAAACCCGGCAAATAATTCTCAACGTACTGTTTAATTCAAAAGCTCTGTGGCATACTTCTTGGAAGAAGCCAGTTACCTGGGCCCACGCATAGAGGGGTCTAGAGAACCATGGTGGATTCCAAGGTGATGAATCTAAGGATTCTTAAAGGAACAGGCTGAAAAGTGCAGATCCTGACTGAAACAGGATTCTGACTTTTTGCCTGCAACACACATGCCCACTTCTCCTCTCTAGGGATAACAAAAGCAACCCATCGGATTGACAGATGGCCTGCCCCCGCCCCCCACCACCCCACACAAAATCGTGCCCTCCAGCGACTGATCCTTATGCTATCTGGCAATACGTCCTCTGCCTTTTAAAATAATGGAGATAGAATGGTGGAATTATACCTAAAAGACTGGCTTATTGCCAGACTCCCATACCAATTATTCGCAACAGCAAGTCACCTAGGCCTCAGCACACGTTTGTCCCTGGCAGCCATCTTGGGTTTAAGGAGGCACAGATGAACCTTATCACAATTATGGTGAAAGGTGCTGCAAAAGCGGTCAAGTAATTCTCATGGTAGTGGTTACTTGAAAAGCTCTGCGGCATAATTCTTTGAACTAGCCAGTTAACTGGGCCCACGCATAGAGCAGTCTAGAGGCCCATGGTGGATTCCCAGCTGATGAAGCAAGGGATTCTTAACGGAACGGGGTGAAAAGTGCAGTTTCTGTTTCAGTCTAAGACAGAAACGGGATCCGAACTTTTCACCTGCCACACACATGCCCACTTCTCCGGTCTGGGGAAAATAAAAACAATCCAGTGAACTGACAGAGGGCCTGCGCCCCCCACCCACACCTACCCCACAAATAAAAATGTCCCCTCCAGCTACTAATTATTTTGCTAACTTGCAAAGGTTTCCGTGCATTTTAAAATAATGGGGAAAGTATGGTGGAATGATACTTAAAAGAATGGCCTCCTTCCAGCCTCCAGTAACAAGTGTCGTGAAATCCAAGTGACCTAGGCCTCAGCATAGTTTTCTCCGTGGCAGCCATCTTGTGTTTAAGGAGGCACAGACGATCCTTATCACAATTATGGTGATATGTGCTGCAGAAACTGGCAAATAATTCTACACGTAGTGTTTATCTCAAAAGCTGTGCAGCATACATCTTGGTACAGGCCAGTTCATGGGCCCATGCATGGAGGGTTCTAAGGAACCATGGTGGATTCCCAGCTGATGAATCAAAGGATTTTTAATGGAACCAGCTGAAAAGTGCGGATACTGTTTCAGTCTAACTGAAACAGGATCCGCACATTTCACCTGCCACAAATATATCCACTTCCCTGTCTGGGCATAATAAACACAAACAACCAGACTGACAGAGGGACTGTCCCCCAAACCACCCCGATCCCACCCAAAAACATCCCCTCCGTTGACTCATCCTTATGCTAACTGCCGAAAGTTGCTCACCTTTTAATATAAGGGAGAAAGGATGGTGCAATGATAATTAAAAGACTGGATTCTTGTCAGACTCCCGTACCAAGTATTGGCAACACCAAGCGAGAGAACCCTCAGTATAGGTTTGTCCATGGAAGCCATCTAGGGTTTAAGGAAGCACAAATGAACCTTATCAAAATTATGGTAAAAGTGCTGGAAAAGCTGGCAAATAATTTCCATGGTAGTGGTTATTTCAAATGCTCTGTGGCATACTTCTTTGAACTAGCCTGTTAAGTGGGCCCACACATAGTGGGGTGTAGAGAACTATGGTGGATTCCCAGCTGATGAAGCAAAGGATTCTTAAAGGAACAGGATGAAAAGTGCCGATCCTGTATCAGTCTAAGACTGAAACAGGATCCACACTTTCCACTTGCCACACACATGTCCACTTCTCCTCTCCGGGGATAATAAAAACAAACCACTGGACTGACAGAGGGCCTGGCTCTGCCTCTCCCACCCCACACAAAAACGTTTCCTCCAGCGACTCATCCTTAAGCTAAATGGCAATAGGTGCTCTGCCTTTTAAAATGGTTGTGAAAGGAAGGTGGAATGATACTTAAAGAAATGGCTTCTTGCCACGGACCAGTACCAATTATCGGCAACTCCAAGGGAGATTGGCCTAACCGTAGTTTTTTCTGTGGAAGCCAGCTTGGGTTTCAGGATGCACTCACTGCCTAACATTTTCACAATCATTGTGAAAGTTGCTGCAAAAACTGGCAAATAATACTCAATGTAGTGGTTATTTCCAAAGCTCTGCGGCATACTTCTTGGAACTAGCCAGTTACCTGGGCCCACGCTCAGGGAGGTCTAGAGAACCATGGCGGATTCCCAACTGATGAATTAAAGGATTCCAAAAGGAACAGGCTCAAAAGCGGAGATACTGTTTCAGACTGAAACAGGATCCAAAGTTTTCACCTGCCACATACATGCCCGCTTCTCCTCTCTGGGAATAATAAAAACAAACCACCGGACTGACAGAGGGCCTGCCCTCCCACACACACCCAACCCCACACAAAAAGCCGCTCCAGTGACTCATCTTTATGCTAACTGGCTAAAGGTGCACTGCCTTTTAAAATAATGGAGAAAAGACGGTGGAATTGTACTTAAAAAAAAATGGCTTCTTGCCAGGCTCCAGTAAAATGTATCGGTACACCAAGGGAGCTAGGCCTCAGCATAGTTTTGTCCGTGGCAGCCTGCTTGGGTTTAAGGAGGCACAGATGAACCTTATCACAATTATGGTCAAAGGTGCTGCAAAAACTGGCAAACAATTCTCAACGTAGTGGTTATTTCAAAAGCTCTACGGCATACATCTTGGAACTAGCCAGTTACCTGGGCCCACACATAGAGGGGTCTCGACAGCCATGGTGGATTCCCAGCTGATGAATCAAAGGATTCGTAAAGGAACTGGCTGAAAAGTGCGGATCCTGTTTCAGTCTAAGACTGAAACAGGATCCGTACTTTTCACCTGCCACACACATGCCCACCTCTCCTCTTTGGGCATAATAAAGACAAACCACCAGACAGACAGAGAGCCTTCCCCTCAACGCACCACCCGACCCCACTCAAAAACGTCCCCTCCAGCAACTCATTCTTATGATAACTGGAAAAAGGTGTTCTGCCTTTTAAAATGATGGAGAAAGGATGGTGGAATGACTCTTAATAGCATGGCTTCTTGCCAGGCTCCAGTACCAACTATCGGCAACACCAAGTGAACTAGGCCTCAGCATAGTTTTGTCCGCCCCAGCCATCTTGGGTTGAAGGAGGCACGGATGAACCTTATCACAATTATGGTGAAAGGTGGTGCAAAAACTAGCAAATAATTCTCAACGTAGTGGTTATTTCAAAAGCTCTGTGGCATACTTCTTGGAACTAGCCAGTTACCTGGGCCCACGCATAGAGGTCTTTAAAGAACCATGGTGTATTCCCAGCTGATGAATCAAACGATTCTTTTTTGTTTGTTTGTTTGTTTGTTAGCTCATTATGGGGGTACAAAAGATCAGGCTATATACATTCCCCATGCCTCCCCTTTCCCCCGATTCTGAGCTTCAATTTTGTCCATTCCCTAGTCAGTGCACATCACATTCATCATGTAGGTGTGCACCCCTCCTCTCCCCCACCCCATCCCCCCCAGTTAGAACTTGAAGGGTGTCCATTCCCCAGGCAGTGCACATCACATTCATCAAGTAGGTATACACCCATCCCTTCCACCCGGCCCCAACCTCTGTCCGATACCCAATTGGTGTTGTTCCCAAATGTGCACTCAGGGAAACCAATTTGCTGGTGAGTACATGTGGTGCTTATTTTTCCATTCTTGGGATACTTCACTTAATAGAATGGGATCCAGCTCTCTCCAGGAGAACCAAAGAGATGCCATATCGCCATTATTTCTAATAGCTGAGTAATATTCCATGGTATACATATACCACATTTTGCTAATCCATTCATGAATTGATGGGCATTTGGGTTGTTTCCACATCTTTGTGATTGTGAATTGTGCTGCTATAATCATTCAGGTGCAGGTGTCTTTTTTATAGAATGACTTTTGTTCTTCTGGGTAGATGTCCAATAATGGAATTGCTGGATCGAATGGTAGGTCTACTTGAATCTGTTTAAGGTATCTCCACATTGCTTTCCACAGGGGCTGCACTAGTTTACAGTCCCACCAGCAGTGTATGAATGTACCTATCTCCCCACACCCACACCAACATGTATAGTTTTGGGACTTTTTGATAAAGGCCATTCCCACTGGAGTTAAGTGATATCTCATTGTGGTTTTGATTTGCATTTCCCTGATGATTAGAGATGTTGAACACTTTTTCATATGTTTGTTAGCCATTTTTATATCTTCTTTTGAAAAATTTCTATTTATGTCCTTTGCCCACTTTTTGATAGGGTTGTTTGATTTTTTCTTACTGATTTTCCTGAGTTCTAAATAGATTCTTGTTATCAGTCCTTTATCTGATGTGTAGTATGCGAAAATTTTTTCCCATTCTGTAGGTTGTCCATTTACTCTCGTGACTGTTTCTTTGGCTGTGCAGAAGCTTTTTAATTTGATCAGGTCCCATTTATTTATTTTTGTTGTTGCTGTGATTGCTTTAGGGGTCTTCTTCATAAATTCTTTGCCTAGGCCAATGTCTGTAAGAGTCTTTCCTACATTTTCTTCTAGAATTCTAATAGTTTCTGACCTTAGGTTTAAGTCTGTTAACCACTGTGATTTGATTTTTGTGAGGGGTGAGAGTTATGTGTCCTGTTTTAGTCTTCTACATGTGGATATCCAGTTTTCCCAGCACCATTTATTAAATAAGGAATCTTTTCCCCAGAGTATGTTTTTGTCTGCTTTGTCAAAGATTAGATGGCTATATGAGGATGGTTTTATATTGGGATTTTCTGTTCTGTTCCACTGGTCTGTGTCCCTGCACTTGTGCCAGTACCAGGCTGTTTTAAGAACCACAGCCTTGTAGTATAGTTTGAAGTCTGGCAAATTAATACTTCCCATTTTGTTTTTGTTGTTTAAGATTGCTTTTGCTAAACGGGGTCTTCCCTGGTTCCATACAAAGCGTAAAATTAGTTTTTCTATGTCTGTGAAAAAAGATGTTGGTAATTTAATAAGGATTGCATTGAATCTGTAGATAACTTTGGGCAGTATAGACATTTTAACAATGTTGATTCTACCGATCCATGAGCATGGTATGGTTTTCCACCTATTTACATGTTCTGCAATTTCCTTCCTCAGTGTTTCATAGTTCTCCCTATAGAGGTCCTTTACCTCCTTAGTTAAATAAATTCCTAGGTATTTTATTTTCTTTGTTGCTATTTTGAAGGGTATTGAGTCCTTAATTTGGTTTTCCATTTGACTGTTATTGGCATATATGAATGCCTCTGATTTGTGTGTATTGATTTTGTATCCTGAGACTTTACTGAATTCATTGATCAATTCCAGGAGTCTCTTGGTTGAAACCTTGGGGTTTTATAGATATAACATCATATCATCAGCAAAGAGTGAGAGTTTGATCTCTTCTGTCCCTATTTCAACTCCCTTGATTCTGCTCTCTTGCCTGATAGCTCTTGCGAGGACTTCCAATACTATGTAGAAAAGTAATGGGGACAGTGGTAAGCCTTGTCTGGTTCCAGTTTGAAGTGGGAATGCTTTCAGTTTTTCCCCATTCAGTATGATGTTGGCTGAGGGTTTGTCGTATATGGCTTGTATCATTTTTATATAGGCCCCATCTATGCCTATTTTGTTAAGTGTTCTTATCATAAAAGGGTGTTGAATTTTGTCAAATGCTTTCTCTGCATCTATTGAGAGGATCATCTGATCTTTATTTTTGCTTCTATTTATGTGATGAATTACATTCCCATATGTCAAACCATCCCTGCATCTCTGGGATGAAGCCCACTTGGTCGTGATGGATTATTTTTTTGATAAGCACTTGGATTCGATTTGTTAGAATTTTATTGAGAATTTTTGCATCTATATTCATAAGAGAAATTGGTCTATAGTTCTCTGTTTTAGTTGCATCCTTTCCTGGATTTGGTATCAGGATTCTGTTGGCTTGGTAAAAAGTGTTGGGGAGAATCCCATCCTTCTCTATATTGGAGAAGAGTTTATGTACGATGGGCACCAGTTCTTCTTTGTAGGTGTGGTAGAATTCAGGTGTGAACCCATCTGGTCCAGGGCTTTTCTTTTTGGGAAGGTTTTTTATTGCTGTTTCAATTTCAGATCTAGATATCGGTCTATTCAGGAATTCTATTTCTTCCTGGTTGAGCCTGGGAAGGCTGTGTGTTTATAAGAATTTGTCCATTTCCTCCAGGTTTTCTAATTTGTGTGCATAAAGATTTTTGTAGAATTCATAGATGATATCATGTATCTCTGTGGCATCAGTCGTGATTACTCCTTTCGTGTTCCTGATCGAGGTTATAAGAGATTTTTCTTTTCTGCTCTTGGTTAGTTTAGCCAGAAGTGTGTCAATTTTGTTTATTTTTTCAAAGAACCAACTTTTGGTTTTATTAATCTCCGTTATGGTTTGGTTTAATCTCCCTTATGCTCCCTTATGGTCCTTTTCATTTAGTTCTGATTTAATCTTAATAATTTCCTTCTGCTGGGTTTGGGTTTGGTCTCTTCTTTCTTCTCCAGCTCTTTGAGTCTATTCATTAGATTGTCTATTTGTAAGTTTTCTGTCTTTTTGGCATAGGCATTTATGGAAATAAATTTTCCTCTCAGGACTGCTTTAGCTGTGTCCCACAGATTTTGATAAGTTGTATCTCCTTTGTCGTTTAATTCAAAGAATCTTTTGATTTCTGACTTGATTTCTTCATTTATAAAATGATTGTTCAGGAGAAGGTTATTTAGCTTCCATGACTTTGAGTAGAAATGAGGATTTCTGTTAGGGTTCATTGTTACTTTTATTCCACTGTGATCCGAGAAGCTGCATGGTATTATTTCTATATTTTTAAATTTTTTAAGACATTCTTTATGTCCTAAGATATGGTCAATCTTGGAGAATGTCCCATGAGCTGATGAGAAGAACTTATATTCAGTGGTATTTGGGTAGAATGTCCTGTAGATGTCAGTCAGGCCCATTTGTTCTAGCATTCTATTTACGTCCAATATTTCTTTGTTTATTTTTTGTTTGGAGGATCTGTCTTGAACTGTCAGTGGCGTGTTAAAATCTCTGGCTACTAAAGTGTTGTTATCTATCATTTGGTTCAGATCAAGTAGGGTTTGCTTTATGAATCTGGGTGCACCTAGATCGGGTGCATATATGTTAAGTATAGTTATGTCTTCTTGTTGAATTGTACCCTTCACCAGTATATAGTAACCATCTTTGTCTTTCTTTACTTTTGTTGATTTAAAAACTACGTTATCGGAGATTAGAACTGCCACGCCAGCTTTCTTTTGGGTTCCATTTGCTTGGAATATTGATTTCCACCCTTTTATTTTCAGTCTAAATGCATCCTTGCAGGTTAGATGAGTTTCCTGAAGACAGCAGATACTTGGCTTATATCTTTTTTATCCATTGGGCCAGTCCATGTCTCTTGAGTGGGGAATTCAATCCATTCACATTTAATGAGAGAACTGATAAGCGAGACAGATTGCTGTTCCTCATGTTGGGTTGAATTTCATTGATCTGTTTTCTCTCTTGAGCCATTATGATAACTGTGTTTTCATATTTATCTCTTGATTAGTGTTACATTCGAGGGTCCTTCTTGTGCTGGACCACGTGTAACTCTGTTTTGAATACTTCTTGGAAAGCTGCTCTTGTCTTGGTGAATTCTCTGAGTTTTTGTTTATCTGAGAATGTCTTAATTTCACCTTCATATATAAAACTGAGCTTATCTGGGTACAGGATTCTAGGCTGGGCATTATTCTGTTTCAGAAGAGTGAGAATGGGGCTCCAATCTCTTCTTGCTTGTAAGGTTTCAGTTGAGAAATCTGGCGTGATTCGGATGGGCTTTCCTTTGTATGTTACTTGTTTCTTTCTCCTTACAGATTGAAGAAGGGCCTCGTTAGTGGATATTTTGGTCAGTCTGATAACTACATGACGTGGTGTCTTCCTATTTGGTATGAATCTCTCAGAGGTTCTTTGAGCTTCTTGAACCTGTGTATCTAGAGATTTGGCAAGGCCTGGAAAATTTTCCTCAATTATATCTTCAGATACTTTATTCAACCCTTGCTTATTATCTTCTTCACCCTCAGGAATGCCGATAACTCTCACGTTAGGCTTCTTCACATAATCCCACATTTCTTGTAGACTATGATTATTTCTCATGTTTCTTTGTTTTAACTCTGTGACTGCCTTATTTAATTGGAAAGTGTTATCTTCGATCTCTGAGATTCTTTCTTCTGTTTGATCTACCCTGCTCTTGAGACTTTCCACTGTGTTTTGTAGCTCCTTGAATAAATTTTTCATTTCCAGGAGTTCAGTTTGATTTTTCTTCAGTATTTCAATTTCTTTGGTGAATTTTTCTTCCAAGTCCTGGATCTTTTTTGTGGTTTCTTTGTGTTGATTATCCATTTTTTCTTGCATAATGTTCAGCGTATTTATGATCCATGTTTGAAATTCTTCCTGTGACATGTTGCTATTTGGAATCTGCTTTGTGTTAATTGGTGGAGAACTAGTAATCCTCTTTGAGGGCATGGTTTCAGCTTGATTCTTTATACTCCTAGAGTTCCTTCGCTGAGCCCTTCCCATCTGAATGAATCCTTAAGATCCCTTCTTTCAGCTTTAGTCTGGATAGGGGCACACTGTGAGTGCCAGGTAAGCTGCCTCCTCTGTCACTAGGGGGAGCCCTTCACATATTGTTCAGGATTTTGCTAGCTCCGCTGGGGGGGCTGCCCCTCTTCCTCTCCCGAGGTGGCTTCTGTCTCTCTCTGTGAGAAAGACAGTGGATAGGGAGAGTGGAGCGGTGCCCTCATTCGCCCAACGCCCCAGCCACTGCAGTTCCCGTGGGCGATGGTCTGCCCCACCCCAATGTCTGCAAGGTCCACGCTCTACTCTCTCGTGACTGGGGAACCACTCAGTGTTCACACAAAGGTGGAGCTCCTAGTCAGGGTCCGTGGACTAGGGAAGGGAGCCGCCCAGGGAGCCGCCCGGTACCCAATCGCTCCTCAGCGTTTAGGCTGTGGACCCCGACAACGACGGCCGCCCCTCTGCAGATCACTGTCACTGGGGTTGAATGCTCAGGGACCGGCAGAGGCCAGAGGAGCCGGGGACCGGGAGAATGCAGCCGCCCACCTATACGAGGCAGTTTGGCATCTGCTAGAGCCGGGACCAAAGCAGCCCCACCGCCCGCGTATAGGAGACAGTTGCTAGGTGCGTCAGCTGCGCACAGCACTCCAGGGTCCAAAATGCCTCCTGCCAATGTCTCCTCTCTGCAGAGCCCCACATCTCCCGTGGCGATTCTGCACCGACTTCAGGCAGATCCTCAATTGAGTGGGTGTGGAGGTCAGAGGGGGAACAAGATGCTTTCCTGTGGGGCTGAACCCACCCCACTCTCTGGTGAGGTGGGTACAGCTGTCCCGTGCTCCCTTCTCTATTGGCCATCCCGCACTCTCCAGATTTTGGTGATTTATTTCCCTAATCACCTCAGTCTTTTCTTGCTCTCTCTCTCTGTCCCACGCTGATTCTCCATGGATTCACACCACCGTTCTTGTGGGGAAGTGAACCTCTAGGGTTGTGGGCAGTGGGAGACCCATGCCTTCCACTCCAGGAGCACGAATCCAGGAGGTCACCACCATTCCACCATCATTGAGAATGAATCAAAGGAGTCTTAAAGGAATGGGCTGAAAAGTGCGGATCCTGTTTCAGTCTAAGTCTGAAACAGGATCCGCACTTTTCACCTGCCACACACATGCCCACTTCTCCTCTCTGGGCATAATAAAAACAAACCACTGGACTGACAGAGGGCTTGCCCCCCCACACACACCACACGACCCCACACAAAAACGTCCCCTCCAGTGAC
Organism: Eulemur rufifrons; assembly: GCF_041146395.1. NCBI lineage: Eukaryota > Metazoa > Chordata > Mammalia > Primates > Lemuridae > Eulemur > Eulemur rufifrons. The sequence continues at coordinate 1,365,424 of NW_027182834.1, read as the reverse complement.
TCATTCTTATGCTAACTGGCAAACGGTGCTATGCCTTTTAAAATAATGGAAAAAGGATGGTGGAATGATACTTGAAAGACTGGTTTTATTCCACGCTCCCGTACCAAGTATCGGCAACACCAAGTGAGCTAGGCCTCAGCATAGTTTTTTCCCTGGCAGCCATCTTGGGATTAAGGAGGCAGAGAAGTACCTTGTCACAATTATGGTGAAAGGTGCTGCAAAAACTGGCAAATAATTCTCACCGTAGTAGTTATTTCAAAAGCTCTGCGGTATACTTCTTGGAACCAGCCAGTTTACTGGGCGCACTCATAGAGGGGTCTATAGAACCTTGGTAGAGTCCCAGCTGATGAATCAAATGATTCTTAAAGGAACAGGCTGAAAACTGCGGATCCTGTTCAGTCTAAGACTGAAACAGGGTCTGCCC
>NW_027182834.1:1227500-1362500 GCF_041146395.1 Eulemur rufifrons | reverse complement strand
TTAGGGTTCAGGGTTAGAGTTAGCATTAGAGTTTAAGGTTAGGATTAGGTGGTAGGTTAGATTTAGGGTTAGATCTAGGCGTTAGGGTAAGGGCTAGCGTTAGGGTTAAGAGATAGGGTTAGGTTTAATGCTTAGGATTAGGGTTAGGGTTTGGGGTTAAAGTAAGTGTTAGGGGTTAGGTTTAAGGATCAAAGGTTAGGGTTATTTTTAGCTGTAGTGTTAGGGTTAGGGATAAGGGATCCCATTAGCATTAAGGGTCTTCCTTACTGTAGGGTTAAGGGTTAGGCTTAGAGTTAAAGGTTAAGGTTAGGGTCAGTGTTAAGATTTAGGATGAGGGTTAACGGTTAGGGTAAACGTTAAGCGTTAGTGTTCGGGATTAGTGATTAGGGTTTTTGGTTAGTGTTAGGGTTAGCAGTTAGGAGTTAGTGTTTTATGAAGGGGTACGGTTAGAATTAGGACTGGGGTTAGAGTTAGGGTGAGGAATAGGGGTTAGGTTTAGGGGTTAGTTTTAGGGTAAAAGGATAGGATTAGGGTTACGGGTTGGGCTTAGATTTAGGGTTAAACTTTACTGCTAGGGTTAGGGATAGGGTTCAGGGTTAGCTTTAGGGGTTCTGGTTAGGGTTAGGTGTTAGGTTAGTGTCAGGGTTAGGTCTAGTCGTGAGGTTAAGGTTTAGGGTTAGCTTTAAGAGCTAGGGTTAAGTTTAATGGTTAGGATTAGGATTAGGGTTAAGGGTTACGGTAAGGCTTAGGGGTTAGGGTGAAGGGTTAGGGTGAAGGGTTAGGGTTTTTGTTAGGCATAGCGTTGGGGTTAGAAGTAAGGGTTACTGTCAGTGTTAGGGTTGTAGGTAGGGTTACGGATAGGGTTAGCGGTTTAGAATTAGGGTTAGGGATTAGGTGTCACAGTGATGACTAGGAGATAGGGTTAGAATTATGGCATAGGGGTTGTTCTCAGGAAATGGGTTATGCATTATCGTTAGGATAAGAGGTTAAAGTTAGGCGCACGGTGAGGTTTACGTGTTAAGGGGAGAAATAGGAACAGGGTTGGGTGTTATGTTCAGGGTTAGGGTTATCTGTTAAAGGTATTGTTTATGCTTAGCGCACGGGCCCTGTCTGCATTAGGCGGGCGGGGGGAGTTTAGGGGGCTGGGATTGTACCCGGGAACCCACTCTATCATACTCTGGGTATGGGCCCGTGGGTTTCATGCAGGACACAGTGGTAGAGCCTCCTTTCACGCATGGCATGGGAGGATTGCAGGCTTTATAACTCTAAGAAAGCAAGAAGTCTGAGAATGAGATTTAGGGTTAGGATTATGGTTAGGGTTAAGGATGAAGTTTAGTGTTAGGGTGAGGGCTTAGGGTTAGGGATTAGGGTTAGGGTTAAAGGTTACTCTTAGTTTGAACGGTTACACTTTGGTTTAGGGTTGAGGTTTACGGATAGGGTTAAGATAAGGGGTTAGGATTTGGTACAGGGTTAGGGTTAAGTGTTAGGTTTAGGGTTGAAGATTAGGATTAGGGTTAGGATTAAAGGTTAGCCTGAGAGTTAACGCTTAGGTTTAGGGTTAGGGTTAGGGTTAGTTTTAGTGTTAGAGTTATGGGCTATGGTTTGTGTTAGAGGTTAGGGTTAGGTTTACTGGTGACGGTTAGGGTTACGTTTAGGGGGTAGCATTAGGGTTAGGGTTAGGGTTAAGGGATAGGATTAGGGATAAGTGTTGGGCTTAGGGTTAGGGTTTAGTGTTAGGGTTAGCATTAAGGATTAGGGTTAGGGTCAGGGTTAAATGCTTGGGTGCAGGTAATGGTTAGGGTCAGGGTTAAGGTTCACGGATAGGGTTAGTGTTAAGGGTTACGGGTAGGTTTAGGGTTCAGGGTTAGTGTTAGCATTAGGGCTTAAGGTTAGGATTAGGCGGTAGGTTAGATTTAGGGTTAGATCTAGGCGTTAGGGTAAGGGCTAGCGTTAGGGTTAAGAGATAGGGTTAGGTTTAATGCTTAGGATTAGGGTTAGGGTTTGGGGTTAAAGTAAGTGTTAGGGGTTAAGTTTAAGGATCCAAGGTTAGGGTTATTTTTAGCTGTAGTGTTAGGGTTAGGGATAAGGGATCCCATTAGCATTAAGGGTCTTCCTTACTGTAGGCTTAAGGGTTAGGCTTAGAGTTAAAGGTTAATGTTAGGGTCAGTGTTAAGATTTAGGGTGAGGGTTAACGGTTAGGGTAAAGGTTAAGCGTTAGGGTTAGGGATTAGTGATTAGGGTTTTTGGTTAGGGTTAGGGTTAGCGGTTAGGAATTAGTGTTTTATGAAGGGGTATGTTTAGAATTAGGATTGGGGTTAGAGTTAGGGTGAGGTATAGGGGTTAGGTTTAGGGGTTAGTTTTAGGGTAAAAGGATAGGATTAGGGTTACGGGTTGGGCTTAGGTTTAGGGTTAAAGTTTACTGCTAGGGTTAGGGATAGGGTTCAGGGTTAGCTTTAGGGGTTCTGGTTAGGGTTAGGTGTTAGGTTAGTGTCAGGGTTAGGTCTAGTCGTGAGGGTAAGGTTTAGGGTTAGCTTTAAGAGCTAGGGTTAGGTTTAATGGTTAGGATTAGGGTTTGGGATAAGGGTTAGGGTAAGGCTTAGGGGTTAGGGTGAAGGGTTAGGGTCAAGGGTTAGGGTTTTTGTTAGGCATAGCGTTGGGGTTAGAAGTAAGGGTTACTGTCAGTGTTAGGGTTGTAGGTAGGGTTACGGTTAGGGTTAGCGGTTTAGAATTAGGGTTAGGGATTAGGTGTCACAGTGATGACTAGGAGATAGGGTTAGAATTATGGGATAGGGGTTGTTCTCAGGAAATGGGTTATTCATTAACGTTAGGATAAGAGGTTAAAGTTAGGCGCACGGTGAGGTTTACGTGTTAAGGGGAGAAATAGGAACAGGGTTGGGTGTTATGTTCAGGGTTAGGGTTATCTGTTAAAGGTATTGTTTATGCTTAGCGCACGGGCCCTGTCTGCATTAGGCGGGCGGGGGGAGTTTAGGGGGCTGGGATTGTACCCGGGAACCCACTCTATCATACTCTGGGTATGGGCCCGTGGGTTTCATGCAGGACACAGTGGTAGAGCCTCCTTTCACGCATGGCATGGGAGGATTGCAGGCTTTCTAAACTCTAAGAAAGCAAGAAGTCTGAGAATTAGATTTAGGGTTAGGATTCTGGTTAGGGTTAAGGATGAAGTTTAGTGTTAGGGTGAGGGCTTAGGGTTAGGGAATAGGGTTAGGGTTAAAGGTTACTCTTAGGTTTAACGGTTACACTTTGGTTTAGGGTTGAGGTTTACGGTTAGGGTTAAGATGAGGGGTTAGGGTTTGGTACAGGGTTAGGGGTAAGTGTTAGGTTTAGGGTTGAATATTAGCATTAGGGTTAGGATTAAAGTTTAGCGTGAGAATTACGCTTAGTGTTAAGGTTACGGGTTAGGGTTTAGGGTTAGGGTTAGGGTTAGGGTTAGTTTTAGGGTTAGAGTTATGTGCTATGGTTTGTGTTAGAGGTTAGGGTTAGGTTTACTGGTCACGGTTAGGGTTACATTTAGGGGGTAGCATTAGGGTTAGGGTTAGGGTTAAGGGATAGGATTAGGGATAAGTGTTGGGCTTAGGGTGAGGGTTTAGTGTTAGGGTTAGCATTAAGGATTAGGGTTAGGGTCAGGGTTAAATGCTTGGGTGCGGGTAATGGTTAGGGTCAGGGTTAAGGTTCACGGATAGGGTTAGTGTTAAGGGTTACGGGTAGGTTTAGGGTTCAGGGTTAGAGTTAGCATTAGGGCTTAAGGTTAGGATTAGGCGGTAGGTTAGATTTAGGGTTAGATCTAGGCGTTAGGGTAAGGGCTAGCATTAGGGTTAAGATATAGGTTTAGGTTTAATGCTTAGGATTAGGGTTAGGGTTTGGGGTGAAGTAAGTGTTAGGGGTTAGTTTTAAGGATCCAAGGTTAGGGTTATTTTTAGCTGTAGTGTTAGGGTTAGGGATAAGGGATCCCATTAACATTAAGGGTCTTCCTTACTGTAGGGTTAAGGGTTAGGCTTAGAGTTAAAGGTTAATGTTAGGGTCAGTGTTAAGATTTAGGGTGAGGGTTAACGGTTAGGGTAAAGGTTAAGCGTTAGGGTTAGGGATTAGTGATTAGGGTTTTTGGTTAGTGTTAGGATTAGCGGTTAGGAGTTAGTGTTTTATGAAGGGGTATGGTTAGAATTAGGATTGGGGTTAGAGTTAGGGTGAGGTATAGGGGTTAGGTTTAGGGGTTAGTTTTAGGGTAAAAGGATAGGATTAGGGTTACGGGTTGGGCTTAGGTTTAGGGTTAAAGTTTACTGCTAGGGTTAGGGATAGGGTTCAGGGTTAGCTTTAGGGGTTCTGGTTAGGGTTAGGTGTTAGGTTAGTGTCAGGGTTAGGTCTAGTCGTGAGGGTAAGGTTTAGGGTTAGCTTTAAGAGCTAGGGTTAGGTTTAATGGTTAGGATTAGGATTCGGGATAAGGGTTAGGGTAAGGCTTAGGGGTTAGGGTGAAGGGTTAGGGTCAAGGGTTAGGGTTTTTGTTAGGCATAGCGTTGGGGTTAGAAGTAAGGGTTACTGTCAGTGTTAGGGTTGTAGGTAGGGTTACGGTTAGGGTTAGCGGTTTAGAATTAGGGTTAGGGATTAGGTGTCACAGTGATGACTAGGAGATAGGGTTAGAATTATGGGATAGGGGTTGTTCTCAGGAAATGGGTTATGCATTAACGTTAGGATAAGAGGTTAAAGTTAGGCACACGGTGAGGTTTACGTGTTAAGGGGAGAAATAGGAACAGGGTTGGGTGTTATGTTCAGGGTTAGGGTTATCTGTTAAAGGTATTGTTTATGCTTAGCGCACGGGCCCTGTCTGCATTAGGCGGGCGGGGGGAGTTTAGGGGGCTGGGATTGTACCCGGGAACCCACTCTATCATACTCTGGGTATGGGCCCATGGGTTTCATGCAGGACAGAGTGGTAGAGCCTCCTTTCACGCATGGCATGGGAGGATTGCAGGCTTTCTAAACTCTAAGAAAGCAAGAAGTCTGAGAATTAGATTTAGGGTTAGGATTCTGGTTAGGGTTAAGGATGAAGTTTAGTGTTAGGGTGAGGGCTTAGGGTTAGGGAATAGGGTTAGGGTTAAAGGTTACTCTTAGGTTTAACGGTTACACTTTGGTTTAGGGTTGAGGTTTACGGTTAGGGTTAAGATGAGGGGTTAGGGTTTGGTACAGGGTTAGGGGTAAGTGTTAGGTTTAGGGTTGAAGATTAGCATTAGGGTTAGGATTAAAGTTTAGCGTGAGAATTACGCTTAGTGTTAAGGTTACGGGTTAGGGTTTAGGGTTAGGTTTAGGGTTAGGGTTAGTTTTAGGGTTAGAGTTATGTGCTATGGTTTGTGTTAGAGGTTAGGGTTAGGTTTACTGGTCACGGTTAGGGTTACGTTTAGGGGGTAGCATTAGGGTTAGGGTTAGGGTTAAGGGATAGGATTAGGGATAAGTGTTGGGCTTAGGGTGAGGGTTTAGTGTTAGGTTTAGCATTAAGTATTAGGGTTAGGGTCAGGGTTAAATGCTTGGGTGCGGGTAATGGTTAGGGTCAGGGTTAAGGTTCACGGATAGGGTTAGTGTTAAGGGTTACGGGTAGGTTTAGGGTTCAGGGTTAGAGTTAGCATTAGGGCTTAAGGTTAAGATTAGGCGGTAGGTTAGATTTAGGGTTAGATCTAGGCGTTAGGGTAAGGGCTAGCGTTAGGGTTAAGAGATAGGGTTAGGTTTAATGCTTAGGATTAGGGTTAGGTTTTGGGGTTAAAGTAAGTGTTAGGGGTTAGGTTTAAGGATCCAAGGTTAGGGTTATTTTTAGCTGTAGTGTTAGGGTTAGGGATAAGGGATCCCATTAGCATTAAGGGTCTTCCTTACTGTAGGGTTATGGGTTAGGCTTAGAGTTAAAGGTTAAGGTTAGGGTCAGTGTTAAGATTTAGGGTGAGGGTTAACGATTAGGGTAAAGGTTAAGCGTTAGGGTTAGGGATTAGTGATTATGGTTTTTGGTTAGTGTTAGGGTTAGCGGTTAGGAGTTAGTGTTTTATGAAGGGGTATGGTTAGAATTAGGATTGGGGTTAGAGTTAGGGTGAGGTATAGGGGTTAGGTTTAGGGGTTAGTTTTAGGGTAAAAGGATAGGATTAGGGTTACGGGGTGGGCTTAGGTTTAGGGTTAAAGTTTACTGCTATGTTAGGGATAGGGTTCAGGCTTAGCTTTAGGGGTTCTGGTTAGTGTTAGGTGTTAGGTTAGTGTCAGGGTTAGGTCTAGTCGTGAGGGTAAGGTTTAGGGTTAGCTTTAAGAGCTAGGGTTAGGTTTAATGGTTAGGATTAGGATTAGGGTTAAGGGTTAGGGTAAGGCTTAGGGGTTAGGGTGAAGGGTGAAGTGTTAGGGCTTTTGTTAGGCATAGCGTTGGGGTTAGAAGTAAGGTTTCCTGTCAGTGTTAGGGTTGTAGGCAGCGTTACGGTTAGACTTAGCGGTTGAGAATTAGGTTTAGGGATTAGGTGTTACAGTGATGACTAGGAGATAGGGTTAGAATTATGGGATAGGGGATGTTCTCAGGGAATGGGTTATGCATTAACGTTACGATAAGAGGTTACAGTTAGGCTCACGGTGAGGTTTACGTGTTAAGGGGAGAAATAGGAACAGGGTTAGGTGCCATGTTCAGGGTTAGGGTTATCTGTTAAAGGTATCATTTATGCTTAGCGCTCGGGCCCTGTGCCCATTAAGCTGCGGAGAGGTTAGGGGGCTGGGATTGTCACTGGGAACCCACTGTATCGGATTCTGGGTATGGGCCCGTGGGTTTCATGCAGGACACAGTGGTAGAGCTTCCTTTCACACATGGCATGGGAGGATTGCAGGCTTTCTAAACTCTAAGAAAGCAAGAAGTCTGAGAATTAGATTTAGGGTTAGGATTATGGTTAGTGTTCAGGATGAAGTGTAGTGTTATGGTGAGGGGATAGGGTTACGGATTAGGGTTAGGGTTTAAGGTTACTGTTAGGTTTAATGGTTACAGTTCGTTTAGGGTTGAGGTTTGCGGATAGGGTTAAGATGAGGGATTAGTGTTTGGTACAGGGTTAGGGTTAAATGTTAGGTTTAGTGTCCAAGATTAGGATTAGGGTTAGGATTAAAGGTTAGCATGAGAGTTAACGGTTAAGGTTAAGGGTTAGGGTTAGGGTTTAGGTTTAGGGTTAAGGGTTAGGGTTAGTTTTAGGGTTAGAGTTATGTGTTAGGGTTTGTGTTAGAGGTTAGGGTTAGGTTTACTGTTCATGGTTGGGGTTACGTTTAGGGGTTAGCATTAGGGTTAGGGATTAGGTTAAGGGTAAGTGTTTAGAGTTAGTGTTGGGCTTTAGGCTCGGGGCTTAGGTTCAGTGTCAGGGGTTAGGGTTTGTGGTAGGGCTTAGATTTAGCGGTCAGTTTAAGGGCACAGGACCTGGTTAATCTACAGTGAGAGGGGTGTGGTCGGAGTCACCACGAAAGCACAACGTCATTCCCTGGGCCTTGGGACAAAACCTACATGCAGGACTCAGGCGGAGCCTCATCTCACACATGGCATGGCTGTATTATAGGCTTGCTTCACTCTGGGAATGGAAGTAGTGTGAGAATTAGGGTTAGGTTTTGGGTTAGGGGTTTCGAGTTAAGGGTTAGGTTTCGAGTCAGGGTCAGGTGCTAGGGATTAGTGGTTAGGGTTAGAGTTAGTGTTAGGGGTTAGGTGTTAAGTCTGGGTTAGGGGGCCAGGGTTAGGTTTAGGGTTGGGGTTAGCGTTAGGGTTAGGGGTTAGGGTTAAGGGTTAGGCTAAGGGTTAGGGTTCAGGGTTAGGGTTAGGGTTTAGGGTTAGAGTCAGGGTTAAGTGTTAGGCTGAGGCTTAACAGCTAGGGTTAGGGTTAGGGGGTTAGGGATAAGGTTAGGGTTAAGGGTTAGGTTTATGGTTCAGGTTTAAGGTTAGGATTAGGGGTTAGGGTTAGTGTTAACTGTAGGTCAGTGTTGGCGTTAGATCTCTAGGCATTAGCGTATAGGTTAGGGTTAGGATTAATTAGGGTTATGTTTAATGGTTAGGACTGGGATTAGCGTTAAGGGTTAGGGTTAAGCTTTAGGGGTTATGACTAAGGATCAATGGTTAGGGTTATTTTTAGGCATAGGGTTAGGGTAAGGGTTTTAGGGTTAGTGTTAGTGTTGTTGGTAGGGTTAAGGTTAGGGTTGGAGTTTCAGAATTAGGGATTAGGTGTTATGGTTATGGCTAGGAGTTAGGGTTAGAATTACGGTATAGGGCTTGTTCTCAGGGTGTCATGCATTATCGTTAAGATAAGGGGTTAAGTTAGGGTTAGGGTGAGGTTTACGTGTTAAGGTGAGCAGTAGGATCAGGGTTAGGTGTTATGTTCTGGGTTAGGGTTATGGGTGTGGGGTAGGGTTTATGCTTAGGGCCCGGGCCCTGTATGCACTAGGAGGCGAAGTTAGGGGTCTGTGATGGTCTCTGGGAACCCACTCTATCGTACGCAGTGTATGGGCCTCTGGGTTTCATGCAGGACACTGTGGCAGAGCGGGCTTTCATGCATGGCTTAGTAGGATTGTAGGCTTTCAAAACTCTGAGAAAGCAAGAAGTCTGAGAATTAGATTTAGGGTTAGGATTACTGTACGGTTTAGCGATGAAGATTAGTGATAGGGTGAGGCTTAGGGTTAGGGGTTAGGGTTAGGGTTAGGGTTGTTGGTAGGGTGAAGGTTAGGGTTGGCATTTTAGAATTAGGGATGAGGTGTTACGGTTATGGCTCGGGGTTAGGATTAGAATTATGGGATAGGACTTCTTCTCAGGGTGTTATGCATTAAGGTTAAGATAGGGGATAAGTTAGGGTTACGGGGAGGTTTATGTTTTAAGGTGAGCAATAGGATCAGGGTCAGGTGCTATGTTCAGGGTGAGGGTTATCTGTTAGGGGTAGTGTTTATACTTAGCGTACAGGCCCTGTCTGCACTGGGCGGGGGGCTGGGGTTAGGGGGATGGGATTGTCCCCGGGAACCCACTCTATCATACGCTAGGTATGGGCTCCTGGTTTCATGCAAGAGAGAGCTGCAGAGCCCCCTTTTACTCATGGCATGAGAGGATTTTAGGCTTTCTAAACTCTAAGAAAGCAAGAAGTCCGAGAATTAGATTTAGGGGTAGGATTATGATAACGTTTAGGCTTAGGTTTTGTGTTAAGGTGGGGTCTTAGGGTTAGGGGTTAGGGTTAGAGTTTAGTGTTAGGTTTAACAGTTACAGTTAGGTTTATGGTTAAGTTTCAGGGATAGGGTTAAGGTTTGGGTTTAGCGTTTGGCACAGGGTTAGGCTTCAGTGTTAGCTTTATGGTTAAAGATTAGGATTAGGGTTAGTGTGAGGGTTAATGGTAAGGGTCAAGATTAAGGGTAAGGGTTAGGTTTAGGGTTAGGGCTTAGGGTTAAGGGATAGGATTAGGGTTAAGTGTTGGGCTTATTGTTAGGGTTAAAGTTTAGTGTTATGGTTAATGTTTAGTGTTATGGTCCAGTTTAAGTGTTAGGGTGAGGGTTAACAGTTAGGATTAGGCTTAGGGGTTAGGGATATAGTGAAGGTTCAGTGTTAGGGTTAGGTTTAGGGTTCAGGGTTAGGGTTAGCTTTAGGGGTTATGGTTGGGGTTAGGTGTTAGGTTAGTGTCAGGGTTAGGTCTAGTCGTGAGGGTAAGGTTTAGGGTTAGCTTTAAGAGCTAGGGTTAGGTTTAATGGTTAGGATTAGGATTAGGGTTAAGGGTTAGGTTAATGCTTAAGGGTTAGGGTGAAGGGTGAAGGGTTAGGGCTTTTGTTAGGCATAGCATTGGGGTTAGAAGTAAGGGTTCCTGTCAGTGTTAGGGTTGTAGGCAGCGTTACGGTTAGGCTTAGCGGTTGAGAATTAGGGTTAGGGATTAGGTGTTACAGTGATGACTAGGAGATAGGGTTAGAATTATGGGATAGGGGATGTTCTCCGGGAATGGGTTATGCATTAACGTTACGATAAGAGGTTAAAGTTAGGCTCATGGTGAGGTTTACGTGTTAAGGGGAGAAATATGAACAGGGTTAGGTGCCATGTTCAGGGTTAGGGTTATCTGTTAAAGGTATCATTTATGCTTAGGGCACGGGCCCTGTCGGCATTAAGCTGGGGGGAGGTTAGAGGGCTGGGATTGTCACTGGGAACCCACTGTTTCAGACTCTGGGTATGGGCCCGTGGGTTTCATGCAGGACACAGTGGTAGAGCCTCCTTTCACACATGGCATGGGAGGATTGCAGGCTTTCTAAACTCTAAGAAAGCAAGAAGTCTGAGAATTAGATTTAGGGTTAGGATTACTGTACGGTTTAGGGATGAAGATTAGTGATAGGGTGAGACTTAGGGTTAGGGGTTAGGGTTAGGGTTAGGGTTGTTGGTAGGGTGAAGGTTAGGGTTGGCATTTTAGAATTAGGGATGAGGTGTTACGGTTATGGCTACGGGTTAGGATTAGAATTATGGGATAGGACTTCTTCTCAGGGTGTTATGCATTAAGGTTAAGATAGGGGATAAGTTAGGGTTACGGGGAGGTTTATGTTTTAAGGTGAGCAATAGGATCAGGGTCAGGTGCTATGTTCATGGTGAGGGTTATCTGTTAGGGGTAGTATTTATACTTAGCGTACAGGGCCTGTCTGCACTGGGCGGGGGCCTGGGGTTAGGGGGATGAAATTTTCCCCGGGAACCCACTCTATCATACGCTAGGTATGGGCTCCTGGTTTCATGCAAGAGAGAGCTGCAGAGCCCCCTTTTACTCATGGCATGGGAGGATTTTAGGCTTTCTAAACTCTAAGAAAGCAAGAAGTCCGAGAATTAGATTTAGGGGTAGGATTATGATAATGTTTAGGGTTACCGTTAGGGTTAGGGTTAAGGGTTAGGCTTAGGGTTAGGATTCAGGTTTAGAGTTAAGGTTTAGGGTTAGGGTCAGGGTTAAGGGTTAGGGTGAGGGTTAACAGGTACGGTTAGGGTTAGGGTGTTAAGGATAGGGTTAGGGTTAAGGGTTAGGTTTATGGTTCATGTTTAAGGTTAGCATTAGGGATTAGGGTTAGTGTTAACTGTAGGTCCTGTTGGGGTTGGATCTCTAGGCATTATGGCAAAGGTTAGGGTTAGGGTTAAGAGTCAGGGTTATGTTTAATGGTTAGGATTGGGATTAGGGTTAAGTGTTAGGGTAAGGCTTAGGGGTTAGGGTGAAGGGTGAAGGTTTAGGGCTTTTGTTAGGCATAGCGTTGGGGTTAGAAGTAAGGGTTACTGTCAGTGTTAGGGTTGTAGGTAGGGTTACGGTTGGGGTTAGCAGTTTAGAATTACGGTTAGGGGTCAGGTGCTACATTTATCACTAGGAGATAGGGTTAGAATTATGGGATAGGGAATGTTATGGGGGAATAGGTTATGCATTAACATTAGAATAAGAGGTTAAAGTTAGGCTCACGGTCAGGTGTACGTGTTAAGGGGAGAAATAGGAACAGGGTTAGGTGTTATGTTCAGGGTTAGGGTTATCTGTTAAAGGTATTGTTTATGCCTAGCACACGGGCCCTGTCTGCGTTAGCCAGGGGGAGTTTAGGGGGCTGGCATTGTCACCGGGAACCCACTGTATCAGACTCTGGGCATGGGCCCGTGGGTTTCATGCCGGACACATTGGTAGAGCTTCCTTTCACACATGGCATGGGAGGATTGCAGGCATTCTAAACTCTAAGAAAGCAAGAAGTCTCAGAATTAAATTTAGAGTTAGGATTATGGTTAGGGTTCAGGATGAAGTGTAGTGTTACGGTGAGGACTTAGGGTTACGGATTAGGGTTAGGGTTTAAGGTTACTGTTAGGTTTAACGGTTACAGTTCGTTTAGGGTTGAGGTTTGCGGATAGGGTTAAGATGAGGGATTAGTGTTTGGTACAGGGTTAGGGTTAAATGTTAGGTTTAGGGTTCAAGATTAGGATTAGGGTTAGGATTAAAGGTTAGCATGAGAGTTAACGGTTAAGGTTAAGGGTTAGGGTTAGGGTTTAGGTTTAGGGTTAAGGGTTAGGGTTAGTTTTAGGGTTAGAGTTATGTGTTAGGGTTTGTGTTAGAGGTTAGGGTTAGGTTTACTGTTCATGGTTGGGGTTACGTTTAGGGGTTAGCATTAGGGTTAGGGATTAGGTTAAGGGTAAGTGTTTAGAGTTAGTGTTGGGCTTTAGGCTCGGGGATTAAGTTCAGGGTAAAGGTTTAGGGTTGGTGGTAGGGCTTAGATTTAGCGGTCAGTTTAAGGGCACAGGACCTGGTTAATCTACGGTGAGAGGGGTGCGGTCGGAGTCATCACGAAAGCACAACATCATTCCCTGGGCCCTGGGACAAGACCTACATGCAGGACTCAGGCGGAGCCTCATCTCACACATGGCATGGCTGTATTGTAGGCTTGCTTCACTCGGGAATGGAAGTAGTGTGAGAATTAGGGTTAGGGTTGGGGTTAGGGGTTTCGAGTTAGGGGTTAGTTTCGAGTCAGGGTCAGGTGCTAGGGATTAGTGGTTAGGGTTAGAGTTAGTGTTAGGGGTTAGGTGTTAAGTGTGGGTTTGGGGGCCAGGGTTAGGTTTAGGGTTGGGGTTAGTGTTAGCTGTAGGTGTCAGGGTTAAGGGATAGGGTTAGGGTTAAGGGTTAGGCTTAGGGTTAGGGTTCAGGGTTAGGGTTAAGGTTTAGGGTTAGAGTCAGGGTTAAGGGTTAGGGTGAGGCTTAACAGTTAGGGTTAGGGTTAGGGGGTTGGGATAGGTTTAGGGTTAAGGGTTAAGTTTATGGTTCAGGTTTAAAGTTAGCATTAGGTGTTAGGGTTAGTGTTAACTGTAGGTCAGTGTTGGGGTTAGATCTCTAGGCATTAGGGTAAAGGTTACGGTTAGCGTTAAGAGTTAGGGTTATGTTTAATGGTTAGGATTGGGATTAGCGTTAAGGGTTAGGGTTAAAGTTTAGGGGTTATGACTAAGGATCAATGCTTAGGGTTATTTTTAGGCGTAGGGTTAGGGTAAGGGTTTAAGGTTAGTGTTAGAGTTGTTGGTAGGGTTAAGGTTAGGGTTGGAGTTTCAGAATTAGGGATTAGGTGTTATGGTTATGGCTAGGAGTTAGGGTTAGAATTACGGTATAGGGCTTGTTCTCAGGGTGTCATGCATTATCGTTAAGATAAGGGGTTAAAGTTAGGGTTACAGTGAGGTTTACGTGTTAAGGTGAGCAGTAGGATCAGGGATAGTTGTTATGTTCTGGGTTAGGGTTAAGGGTGAGGGGTAGGGTTTATGCTTAGGTCACAGGCCCTGTATGCACTAGGAGGCGAAATTAGGGGTCTGTGATGGTCGCTGGGAACCCACTCTATCGTACGCAGTGTATGGGCCTCTGGGTTTCATGCAGGACACTGTGGTAGAGCCGGCTTTCATGCATGGCTTAATAGGATTGTAGGCTTTCAAAACTCTGAGAAAGCAAGAAGTCTGAGAATTATATTTAGGGTTAGGATTACGGTACGGTTTAGGGATGAAGACTAGTGATAGGGTGAGGGCTTAGGGTTAAGGGTTTGGGTTAGGGTTAGGGTTTTTGGTAGGGTGAAAGCTAGGGTTGGCATTTTAGAAATAGGGATGAGGTGTTACGGTTATTACCAGGTGATAGGATTAGAATTATGGGATAGGACTTCTTCTCAGGGTGTTATGCATTAAGGTTAAGATAAGGGGATAAGTTAGGGTTACGGGGAGATTTATGTTTTCAGGTGAGCAATAGGATCAGGGTTAGGTGTTATGTTCAGGGTGAGGGTTATCAGTTAGGGGTATTGATTATACTTAGGGCACGGGCCCTGTATGCACTTGGCGGCGGGCGGGGATTATAGCGATGGGATTGTCCCCGGGAACCCACTCTATCATACGCTGGGTATGGGCTCCTGGGTTTCATGCAGGACACAGTGGCAGAGCCCCCTTTTACTCATGGCATGGGAGGATTGTAGGCTTTCTTAACTCTGAGAAAGCAAGAACTCTGAGAATTAGATTTAGGGGTAGGATTATGGTAATGTTTAGGGATCAAGATTCGTGTTAGGGTGGCGTCTTAGGGTTAGGGGTTAGGGTTAAAGGTTAATGTTAGTTTTAACAGTTACAGTTAGGTTTACGGTTCAGTTTGAGGGTTAGGGTTTATGTTTGGGTCTAGTGTTTGACACAGGGTTAGGCTTCAGTGTTAGCTTTATGGTTAAAGATTAGGATTAGAGTCACGGTTAAGGTTTAGTGTGATGGTTAATGGTAAGGGTCAATATTATGGGTTAGGGTGGGGTTAGGGTTAGGAATAAGGCTTCATGTAACCTTTAGGGTTAGAGTTAATTGTTGTGGTTACGGGTAGAGGTTAGGGTTAGGTTTAGGATTCATGGTTAGAGTTATGTTTAGCGGTTAGTGTTAGGGTTAGTGGTCAGGTTTAAGGTAAGGTTTTAGAGTTAGTGTTCGGCGTTACAGTCTGAGCTTATGTTTACGGTTAGGGGTTAGTGTTAGTGTTAGGGCTGAGATTTATCTGTTAGTATAAGGGCACAGGACTTGTTTAATCTATGGTGAGAAGGGTGTGGACAGGTCGCTGTGACACCACACCATCGTACTCTTTGTATTTGGCCCAGACCTACATGTGGAACACAGGCAGAGCCTCATCTCAGGAATGGCATGGCTGTATTGTAGGTTTGCTTAAGGCTGAGAATGGAAGAGGTGTGAGAATTAGGGTTAAGTTTAGGGTTAGGGGTTTGGGGTTAGGGGTTTAGGGTTAGAGGGAGGGTTAGGGGTTAGGGATTAGTAGTTAGGGTTACTGTTAGCATTAAAGGTTAGGTCTTAGGGTTGGGATAGGAGCTAGGGTTAGGTTTAGGGTTGGGTTCAGTGTTAGGTTTAGGGTTAGGGGTTAGGGTTAGGCTTAGGGTTAAAGGATAGGATTCGGGTTAAGTGTTGGGCTTAGGGTTAGGGTTTAGTGTTAGGGTTATCGTTAAAGATTAGGGTTAGGGTCAGGGTTAAATGTTTGGGTGCGGGTAATGGTTAGGGTCAGGGTTAAGGGTTACGGATAGGGTTAGTGTTAAGGGTTACGGGTAGGTTTAGGGTTCAGGGTTAGAGTTAGCATTAGGGCTTAAGGTTAGGATTAGGTTGTAGGTTAGATTTAGGGTTAGATCTAGGCGTTAGGGTAAGGGCTAGGGTTAGGATTAAGAGATAGGGTTAGGTTTAATGCTTAGGATTAGGGTTAGGGTTTGGCGTTAAAGTAAGTGTTAGGGGTTAGGTTTAAGGATCAAAGATTAGGGTTATTTTTAGCCGTAGTGTTAGGTTTAGGGTTAAGGGATAAGGTTAGCGTTAAGGGTTTCCTTTACTGTTAGGGTTAAGGGTTAGGCTTAGAGTTAAAGGTTAATGTTAGGGTCAGTGTTAAGGGTTAGGGTGAGGGTTAATGGTTAGGGTAAAGCTTAAGCCTTGGGGTTAAGGGTTAGCAATTAGGGTTTATGATTAGTGTTAGGGTTAGGGGTTAGGAGTTAGTGTTTTATGAAGAGGTATGGTTAGAGTTACGTTTGGGGTTAGTATTAGGGTTAGGTTTAGGGGTTAGTTTTAGGGTAAAAGGATAGGATTAGGGTTAAGGGTTGGGCTCAGGTTTAGGGTTAAAGTTTAGTGTTAGGGTTAATGTTTAGTGTTATGGTCCAGTTTAAGTGTTAGGGTGAGGGTTAACGGTTAGGATTAGGCTTAGAGGTTGGGGATATAGTGAGGGTTCAGTGTTAGGGTTAGGTTTAGGATTTAGGGTTAGGGTTAGCTTTAGGGGTTATGGTTAGGGTTAGATGTTAGGTTAGTGTCAGGGTTAGGTCTAGTCGTGAGGGTAAGGTTTAGGGTTAGCTTTAAGAGCTACGGTTAGGTTTAATGGTTAGGATTAGGATTAGGGTTAAGGGTTAGGGTAAGGCTTACGGGTTAGGGTGAAGGGTGAAGGGTTAGGGCTTTTGTTAGGCATAGCGTTGGGGTTAGAAGTAAGGGTTACTGTCAGTGTTATGGTTGTAGTTAGGGTTACGGTTAGGGTTAGCAGTTTAGAATTAGGGGTAGGGATCAGGTTTTACAGTTATGACTAGGAGATAGGGTTAGAATTATGGGATAGGGGTTGTTCTCAGGGAATGGGTTATGCATGAACGTTACGATAAGAGGTTACAGTTAGGCTCACGGTGAGGTTTACGTGTTAAGGGGAGAAATAGGAACAGGGTTAGGTGTTATGTTCAGGGTTAGGGTTACCTGTTAAAGGTATTGTTTATGCTTAGCGCATGGGCCCTGTCTGCATTAGGCGGTGTGGAAGGTTAGGGGGCTGGGATTGTCACCAGGAACCCACTGTATCGTACTCTGGATATGGGCCGGTGGGTTTCATACAGGACACAGTGGTAGAGCCTCCTTTAACGCATGGCATGGTAGGATTGCAGGCTTTCTAAACTCTAAGAAAGCAAGACGTCTGAGAATTAGATTTAGGGTTAGGATTATGGTTAGGGTTAAGGATGAAGTTTAGTGTTAGGGTGAGGGCTTAGGGTTAGGGATTAGGGTTAGGATTAAAGGTTATTCTTAGGTTTAACGGTTACAGTTCGGTTTATGGTTGAGGTTTACTGTTAGGGTTAAGATGAGGGCTTAGTGTTTGGTACAGGGTTAGGGTTAAGTGTTAGGTTTAGGGTTGAAGATTAGGATTAGTGTTAGGATTAAAGGTTAGCGTGAGAGTTAACGGTTAGGGTTAAGGTTAAGAGTTACGGTAGGGTTTAGGTTTAGGGTTAAGGGTTAGGGTAAGTTTTAGGGTTAGAGTTATGTGTTAGGGTTTGTGTTAGAGGTTAGGGTTAGGTTTACTGTTCACGGTTAGGGTTACGTTTAGGGGTTAGCATTAGGGTTAGGGATTAGGTTTAGGGTAAGGGTTTAGTGTTAGTGTTGGGCTTTAGGCTCGGGGCTTAGGTTCAGGGTCAGTGGTTAGGGTTGGTGGTAGAGCTCAGATTTAGCGGTCAGTTTAAGGGCACAGGACTTGGTTAATCTAAGGTGAGAGGGGTGCGGTCAGAGTCACCATGAAAGCACAACATCATTCCCTTGGCCTTGGGACAAAACTTACATGCAGAACTCAGGTGGAGCCTCATCTCACACATGGCATGTCTGTATTGTAGGCTTGCTTCACTCTGGGAATGGAAGTAGTGTGAGAATTAGGGTTAGGTTTGCGGTTAGGGGTTTCGAGTTAGGGGTTAAGTTTCGAGTCAGGGTTAGGTGCTAGTGGTTAGGGGTAGAGTTAGTGTTACGGGTTCGGTGTTAATTCTGTGTTAGGGGGCCAGGGTTAGGTTTAGGGTTGGGGTTAGTGTTATGGTTAGCGGTTAAGGTTAATGGATAGGGTTAGGGTTAAGGGTTAGGCTTAGGGTTAGGGTTCAGGGTTAGGGTTCAGGTTTAGGGTTAGGGTCAGGGTTAAGGGTTAGTGTGAGGGTTAATCGTTAGGGGGTTAGGGTTAAGGATTAGGTTTATTGTTCAGGTTTAAGGTTATAATTAGGGGTTTGTGTTACTTGTAACTGTAGGTCAGTGTTGGGGTTAGAACTCTAGGCATTAATGTAAAGGTTAGAGTTAGGGTTCAGAGTTAGGGTTATCTTTAATTGTTAGGATTGGGATTAGGGTTAAGGGTTAGGGTTAAGGTTAGGGCTTATGACTAAGGATCAACAGTTAGGGTTATTTTTAGGCATAGGGTTAGGGTAAGGGGTTAGGGTTAGTGTTAGTGTTGTTGGTAGGGTTAAGGTTAGGGTTGGCGTTTCAGAATTAGAGATTAGGTGTTATGGTTATGGCTAGGAGTTAGGGTTAGAATTACAGTACAGGGCTTGTTCTCAGGGTGTCATGCATTAACGTTACGATATGGGGTTAAAGTTAGGGTTACGGTGAGGTTTACGTGTTAAGGTGAGCAGTAGTATCAGGGTTAGGTGTTTTGTTCTGGGTTAGGGTTATGGGTGAGGGCTAGTGTTTATGCTTAGGGCATGGGCCCTGTATGCCCTAGGAATCGAAGTTAGGGGTCTGTTGTGGTCGCTGGGAACCCACTCTATCGTACGCTGTGTATGGGCCTCTGGGTTTCTTGCAGGACACTGTGGCAGAGCCGGCTTTCATGCATGGCTTAGTAGGATTGTAGGCTTTCAAAACTCTGAGAAAGCAAGAAGTCTGAGAATTAGATTTAGGGTTAGGATTACGGTACGGTTTAGTGATGAAGATTAGTGATAGGGTGAGGGCTTATGGTTAGAGGTTAGGGTTAGGGTTAGGGTTGTTGGTAGGGTGAAGGTAGGGTTGGCATTTTAGAATTAGGGATGAGGTGTTATGGTTATGGCTGGGGATTAGGATTGGAATTATGGGATGGGGCTTCTTCTCAGGGTGTTATACATTAACGTTAAGATAAGGGGATAAGTTAGGTTTACGGGGAGGTTTATGTTTTAAGGTAAGCAATAGGATCAGGGTTAGGTGTTATATTCAGGGTGAGGGTTATCTGTTAGGGGTAGTGTTTATACTTAGCGTACGGGCCCTGTCTGCACTGGGCGGGGGGCGGGGGTTAGGGGGATGGGATTGTGCCCGGGAACGCACTGTATCGTACGCTGGGTATGGGCTCCTGGGTTTCATGCAGGACACAGTGGCAGAGCCCCCTTTTACTCATGGCATGGGAGGATTGTAAGCTTTCTAAACTCTGAGATAGCAAGAAGTCTGAGAATTAGATTTAGGGGTAAGATTATGGTAATGTTTAGCGAGGAAGATTAGTGTTAGGGTGGGCTCTTAGGGTTAGGGGTTAGGGTTAAAGGTTCATGTTATTTTTAACAGTTACAGTTACGTTTTCGGTTAAGTTTCAGGGTTAGGGTTAGGGTTAAGGTTTGGTTTTATCGTTTGGCACAGGGTTAGGCTTCAGTGTTAGCTTTATGGTTAAAGATTAGGATTAGGGTTAGGGTTAAGGGTTAGTGTGAGGGTTAATGGTAAGGGTCAAGGTTAAGTGTTAGGGTTGGGCTTAGGGTTAGGAATAAGGCTTCGTGTAACGTTTAGGTTTAGAGTTAAGTGTTATGGTTATGGCTACAGGTTAGGGTTAGGTTTAGGGTTCATGGTTAGGGTTACATTTATGGGTTCGGGTTATGGGTTAAGTTTAGGGTGAGTGTTTAGTGTTACTGTTGGGCGTTAGGATAAGGGCCGAGGTTTAGGGTTAGGATTTAGGTTTAGTATTAGGGCTTAGATTTAGTGGTTAGTTTAAGGGCACATGCTCTGTTTAATCTATGGTGGGAAGGGTGCAGACTGGGTCGCCTCAACACCACACCATCGTAACTTGGGCCCAGACCTACATGCAGGACTCAGGCAGAGCCTCTTCTCACTCGTGGCATGGCTCTGTTGTAGGCTTGGTCAACTCTGAGAACGAAGGAAGTGTGAGAATTAGGGTTATGGTTAGGGTTATGTGTTTGGGGTTAGAGGTTTAGGTTTGAGTGAAGTTTAGTGGTTAGGAATTAGAAGTTAGGATTAGTGTGTCAGGGGTTAGGTGTTAGGTTTTTGTAAGGGGCTAGCGTTAGATTTAGGTTTAGGGTTAATGTTCAGGTGGGTTAGGGGTCAGCGTTAGGGTTAGGCTTACAAGATAGGATTAAGGTAAAGGGTGAAGGCTTAAGATTAGCAGTAAGGGTTAAGGTTAGGGTTAAGGGTTAGGGTTTCGGTCCAAGTTAAGGGTGAGAGTGAGGGTTAACAGTTGCGATTAGGGTAATGGTTTAGGGATAGTAATAGGTTTAAGGGATAGGGTTAGGGTTAGGTTTAGGGTTCGGGGTTAGGGTTAGCATTAGCGGTTAGGGTTAGGGTTAGGGGTTAGGGTTACAGTTAGGGTTAGGTCTAGGCATTATGGTAATGGTTCGTGTTAGGGTTAAGAATTAGGGTTAGGTTTAATTGTCAGGATTATGATCAGGGTAATGGTTAGGGTTAGGGTTAGCGGTTAGAGTTAGGGTTAGTGTTAGGGTTGTTTGTAGGGTGAAGGTAATGTTTAGCAGTTTAGAATTAAGGTTAGGGATTAGGTGTTACGGTTATGCTAGGAGTTAGGCTTAGAATTAAGGGATAGGGTTTGTTCTTAGGGTAAGTGTTATGCAATAACATTAGGATAGGGGTTAAAGTTAGGGTTACAGTGAGGTTTACGTGTTAAGGTGAACAATAACATCAGGGTTAGGGTTATGGGTGAGGTGCAGGGTTTTTGCTTAGGGCATGGGCCCTGTCAGCACTAGCAGGGGGAGTTAGGGGGCTGTGATTGTCCCCGGGAACCCACTGTATCGTACGCAGTGTATGGGCTCCTGGGTTTCATGCAGGACACTGTGGCAGAGCCAGCTTTCACGCATGGCTTTGGAGAATTGTAGGCTTTTAAAACTCTGAGATAGCAAGAAGTCTGAGAATTAGATTTAGGGTTAGGATTATGGTTAGGGTTAGGGATGAAGATTAGTCAGGGAGAGGGCTTAGGGTTAGGGCTTAAGCTTCGAGTGAGGATTAGGGGTTAGGGAGTAGGTGTTGGGTTTAGTGATAGGGTTAGGGCTTAGGGGTTAGGGTTGGGTTAGGGGCTAGGGTTAGATTTAGAGTGGGGTTAGGGTTAGCGTTATGGGTTAGGGTTAGGGTTAAGGGATAGGATAAGGGTTAAGCGTTAAGGCTTAGGGTTAGCGTTAAGTGTTAGGTTTAGTTTTAAGGGTTAGGGTTACAGTTCGAGTTAAGGGTTAGTGTGGGGTTAACGGTTAGGGCTAGGGTTATGGGTTAAGGATAGAGTTAGGTTTAAGTCTTAGGATTAGGGTTCAGTGTTAGGGTTAGCATTAGGGATTAGCGTTAGGGTTAGGGGTTACGTTTACTCTTAGGGTTAGGTCTAGGCATTAGGGTACGTGTTAGTGTTAGGCTTAAGAGTTAGGGTTAGGTTTAATTGTTAGGATTAGGATCAGGGTTAAGGGTTAGGGTTAAGTTTCAAGTGTTACGGTTATTTTTAGGTGTACGGTTAGGGTTAGCAGTTAGGGTTAGGGTTAGTTTGTAGAGATAAGGTAATGTTTAGCAGTTTTGAATTAGCCTTAGGGATTAGGTGTTACAATTGTGGCTAGGAGTTAGGGTTAGAATTAAGGGATAGGGGTTGTTCTTAGGGTAAGTTTTATGCATTAACGTTAGGATAACGGGTTCAAGTTAGAGTTATGGTGAGGTTGATGTGTTAAGGTGAGCAATAGTATCAGGGTGAGCTGTGATGTTCAGGGTTAGGGTTATGGGTGAGGGGTAGTGTTTATGCTTATATCACGAGCCCTCTCTGCTCTAGGAGGGGGCTTAGAGGGCTAGGATAGATGCCGGAAGCCACTCTATCATACGCTGGGTATGGGCCCCTTGGTTTCATGCCGGACACAGTGGCCGAGCCTCCTTCTACACATGGCATGGGAGGATTGTAGGCTTTGTAAACTCTGAGAAAGCAAGAAGTCTGAGAATTAAATTTAGGGCTAGGATTAGGGTTAGGGTTAGCAATATAGGTTACTGTTATGGTGAGGGCTTAGGGTTAGGGGTTTTGGTTAGGGTCAGGGTTAAAGGTTAGTGTTAGGTTTAACAGTTACAGTTAGGTTTAGGGTTAAGCTTTAAGGTTTAAGCTTAGGGTTAAGATTAGGGGTTAGGTTTTGGTACAGGGTAAGGGTTAAGTGCTAGGTTTAGGCTTAAAGATTAGGATTAGGGTTAGGGATAAGGTTTAGTGTGAGGGTTAACGGTTAGGGTTAAGGTTAAGTGTTAGGTTTATGGGTTAGGGTTAGGGTTAAGTGTTCATGTTAGGTTTAGGGTTAGAGTTAAGTGTTATGGTTAGGGTTAGGGGTTTGGGTTAGGTTTAGGGTTCATGGTTAAGGTTACATTTAGGGGTTAGGTTTAGGGTAAGCGTTTAGTGTTAGTGTTGGGCATTAGGGTGAGGGCTTAGGTTTAGGGTTAGGGGTTAGGGTCAGTGTTTGGGCTTTGATTTGGCGGTTAGTTTAAGGGTACAGGACCTGTGTAATCTATGGTGAGTAGGGTGCAGAATGTTTACATGCGACACCACACCATCGGATCCTGGGCCTTTGGCCCAGACCTACTTGCAGGACTCATGCGGAAACTCTACTCACGCATTGCATGGTTGTATTTTAGCCTTGGTTAACTCTGAGAATGGAAGTAGTGTGAGAAATAGGGTTATGGTTAGGGTTAAGGGTTTGGTGTTAGGGGTTAGGGTTCAAGTGAGGTTTAGTGGTTAGGGACTAGGATTTAGGGTTAGTGTTAGGGTTAGGGGTTAGTTTTGCGTTAGGGGCTAGGGTTAGATTTATGGTTGGGGTTAGTGTTAGGGTTAGGATTAGGCATCAGGGTTAGTATTAGGGTTAAAGGATAGGATTGGAGTTAAGTGTTAAGGCTTAGGGTTTGTGTTAAGTGTTAGGGTTGGGGTTTAGGCTTAGGGTTACGGTTTGAGTTAAGCTCTAGGGTGAGGGTTAAAGATTAGGCTTAGGATTATTGGTTAGGGATAGAGTTATGTTTAAGGGTTAGGGATAGGGTTAGGTTTAGGGTTCAGTGTTAGGGTTAGCATTAGGGGTTAGGGTTAGGGTTAGGGGTTAGGCGTAGTGATGTATTAAGGGCTATGGTTAGAATTAGGATTGGGGTTAGTGTTAGGTTTAGGGTTAGGGGTTAGGTTTAGGGTTAAGGGATAGGATTATGGTTAAGGGTTGAGCGTAGGTTTAGGGTTAAGATTTAGTGTTAGGGTCCGGTTTAAGGGTTAGGGTGAGGGTTAACGGTTAGGGTTAGGGTTGGGGTTAGGGGTTAGGGATATAGTTAGTATTAAGTGTTAGGGTTAGGTTTAGGGTTCAGGGTTAGGGTTAGCTTTAGGGGTTATGATTAGGGTTAGGTGTTAGGTTAGTGTTAGTGTTAGGTCTAGGCGTCAGGGTAAGGTTTAGGGTTAGGGTTAAGAGCTAAGGTTGGGTTTAGTGGTTAGGATTAGGATTAGGGTTAGGAGTTAGGGTAAAGGGTCAAGGGTTAGCATTATTTTTAGCCATAGCTTTGGCGTTAGGAGTAAGGATTAGGTTCAGTGTTAGGGTAACAGTAGGTTACCGTAACAGTAACTACGTAGGGTAACAGTTAGTGTTAGTGGTTTAGAATTAGGGTTATGGATTAGTTGTCACAGTTATGACTAGGAGATAGGGTTAGAATTATGGGATAGGGGTTAATCTCAGGGTAAGTGTTATGCATTAACGTTAGGATAAGAGGTTAAAGTTCAGGTTACGGTGAGGTTTACATTCTAAGGTGAGCAATAGAATCAGGGTTAAATGTTATTTTCAGGGTTAGAGTTTTGGGTGAGGTGTAGAGTTTATGCTTAGGGCACGGGCCTTGTCTGCATTAGGCGGGGGGGGGGGGTTAGGGGGCTGGGATTGTCACCAGGAACCCACTCTATCGTACTCTGGCCATGGGCCCCAGCGGTTCATTCAGGACACAGTGGAAGAGCCTCCTTTCATGCATGGAATGGGAGGATTGTAGGCTTTCTAAACTCTAAGAAAGCAAGAAGACTGAGAATTAGATTTAGGGTTAGGGTTAGGGTTCGGGTTAAGGATCAAGGTTAGTGTTAGGGTGAAGGCTTAGAGTTAGGGGTTATGGGTAGCGTTACAGGTTACTCTTAGTTTTAACCGTTACAGTTAGGTTCAGGGTTAAGTTTTATGGTTAGGTTTAAGGTTAGGGTTTAGGGTTTGGTACAGGATTAGGGTTAAATATTAGGTTTAGGGTTAAAGATTACGATTAAGGTTAGGTTTAAAGGTAAGTGTGAGGGTTAACAGTCAGGGTTAAAGTTAAGAGTTAGGGTTAGGGTTAGTGTTAGGATTAAGGGTTCATGTTAGGTTTAGGGTTAGAGTTAAGTGCTATGGTTAGCGCTCGAGGTTAGGGTTAGGTTTAGGGTTCACAGTTAGGGTTACGTTTAGAGGTTAGCATTAGGGTTAGGGATTAGCTTTAGGGTAAGAGTTTAGAGTTAGTGTTGGGCTTTAGGCTCAGGGGTTAGGTTTAGGGTCAGAGGTTAGGGTTGATGTTAGGGCTTAGATTTAGTGGTTAGTTTAAGGGCACAGGACCTGTTTATTCTACAGTGAGAGGGGTTAGGGTTAGGGTTAGGGTTGTCGTAGGGGTTAAGGTTAGATTTAACCTTGGGGTTAGTGTTAGGGTTAGGATTAGGGGGTTAGTGTTAGGGTTAGGGGTTAAAAACACCTACAGCCAGCCCTAACCCGATTTCTGACACTTGTTCCATTCTCAGAGTTAACCAAGCCTACAATACGGCCATGTCATGCGTGAGAAGAGGCTCCACCTGAGTCCTGTATGTAGGTCTTGGCCCAAGGCCCAGCGTACGGTGGTGTTGTGTCGCAGCGACCCTGTGCACCACTCTCACCATAGATTAAACAGGTCCTGTGCCCTTAAACTAACCGCTAAATCTCAGCCCGAACACTAATCCTAACCCCTAACCCGAAAAGTTATCCTTAACCCTAACTGTTAACACTCAAACTAACCCTTAACTCTAACCCTTGTCATGATCTTTAACCCTAACCCTAACACTTAACCCTAACCCTGTACCAAACCATAACCCCTAAGCTTAACCCTAACCCTAAACCTAAACCCTAAGTCTAACTGTAACTGTTAAACCTAACAGTAACTTTTAACCCTAAAACTAACCGTATCCCCTTACCCGAAGCCCTCACCCTAAGATTAAACTTCATCCCTAACCATAACGATAATCCTAACCTTAAATCTAATTCTCAGACTTCTTACTTTCTTAGAGATTTGAAAGCTTACAATCCTCCTTTACCATGCGTGAAATCAGGCTCTGCCAGAGTGTCCTACAAGAAACCCATGGGCCCATACCCTGCATACGATAGAGTGGGTTTCTGGTGACAATCGCATCCCCCTCAGTCCCACTCCTAGGGAAGACAGGGCCCATACCCTAAGCAAAACCCTACCCCTCACTCATAATTCTAACCCTGATCCTATTGCTCACCTTAACACATAAACCTCACCGTAAACCTAACTTTAACCACTTATCCTAACATTAATGCATAACACTTATGCTAAGAACAACCCCTATCACTTAATTCTAACCCTAACTCCTAGCCATAACAGTAACCCCTAATCCCTAACCCTAATTCTAACCACTAAACATTACCTTAACCCTACAAACAACCCTAATACTAACCCTAACCTTAAACGCTAACCCTAACCTTATCCCTAAACATAACCTTAAAAGTTTACCCTAAACCCTAACCCTATCCCCTAACCCTAAGCCTAACCCTTAATTCTGATCCTAATCCTAACAATTAAACCTAACCCTAACCCTTAACCCTAACACTAACACTTACCTTAATGCCGAGACCTAATCTTAGCAGTAAAGCTACCTCTAACCCTAACCCTGGACCTTAAACCTAACACTATCCCTAACTTATAACCCTAACCCTAACTGTTAACCCTCACCCTAACCCTTAACTCGGACCATAACCCTAACCCTTAACCCTAACCCTATCCCTTAATGCTAACCCTAAGCCTTAACCCTTAACCCTAATCCTATCCCTTAACCCTAAACCCTAACCCCTAACCCTAACCCTAACCCCAACGCTAAATCTATCCCTAGTCCCTAACCCAACCCTAACCGTTAACCCCTAATGCTAACATTAACCCTAACCCCTAATCCCTAACACCTAACCCTCACGCGAACACTAACCCCTAACCCCAAACACCTAACCCTAATCATAACCATAATTCTCACACTTCCTCCATTCTCAGAGTTAGCCAAGCCTACAATAAAACCATGCCATGCGTGAGAAGAGGCTCTACCTGAGACCTGCATGTAGGTCTGGGCCCAAGGCCTCGGGTACGATGGTGTGGTGTGGCGATGACCCATTCTGCACACTTCTCACCATAGATTACACAGGTCCTGTGCCCTTAAAATAACCTCTAAATCTAAGCCCTAACGCTAACTCTAACACTAACCCTTAACCCTAAACTTAAGCCCTGACCCTAACGCCCAACACTAACATTAAACCCATACCCTAATCCTTACCCATAACCCTAATGCCTAAACGTAACCCTAACGATGAACCCTAAACCTAACCCTAACCCCAAACCCTAACCATAACACTTAACTCTAACCCTAAACCTAACACGAACACTTAAACCTAAACTTAACCACTAACCCTAACACTTAACCTTAACCCTAACCGTTAACTCTCACACTAACCCTTAAACCTAACCCTAATCGTAATCTTTAACCCTAAACCTAACAGTTAACCCTTACCCTGTACCAAAACCTAACCCCTAACCTTAACCTTAACCCTAACACTTGACCCTAAAGCTAACTGTAACCATTAAACCTAACACTAACCTTTAACCCTGACCGTAACTCTAACCCCTAACCCTAAGCCCTCACCCTAATGCTAAACTTTATCCTTAACACTAACCATAATCCTATCCCTAAATCTAATTCTCAGACTTCTTGCTTTCTCAGAGTTTAGAAAGCCTACAATCCTCCCATGCCATGCGTAAAAAGAGGCTCTGCCACTGTGTCCTGCATGAAGCCCAGGGACCCATACCCAGTGTACGATAGAGAAAGTTCTCGGCCACAATCCTAGACCCCTAATCCTCCCGCCTAGTGCAGACAGGGCCCGTGCCCTAAGCATAAAAAGTACGCCTAACATATAACCCTAACCTTGAATGTAACACCTAACCCTGATCCTACTGCTCACTTTATCATGTAGACCACACTGTAACCCTAACTTTAACCGCATCTCCTAAAGTTAATGCATAACACTTACACTGAGAACAACGCCTATCCCATAATTCTAACCCTAAATCTTAGCCATAACCATACAACCTAATCCCTAACCCTAATTCTAAACTGCTAACCCTAACCTTAACACTACCAACAACCCTAACACTAACCCTAACCCTAACCCTCACCCCTAATCCTACCCTATGCCTAAAAGTAACCCTAACTCCTAACCCTTATCCCTAACCAAAAGCCCTGTCCCTAACCATAAGACTTAAGTCTCACCCTTATACCCTAACCCTAATACGAATCCTTAAGCCTAACCCCCAATCCTAACAATTAACCTTAACCCTAACTGTTAACGCTCACCCTAACCCTTAAATCAGACCAAAACCCTAACACTTAACCCTAACCCTAATCCCTAATGCTAACCCTAAGCCTTAACCCTTTACCCTAATCCTATCCCTTAAGCCTAACCCTAACCCTAATTCCTAACCCTAACCATAATCCCTAACCCTAACCCTAACACTAACCCTAACTCTGAATCTAACCCTAGCCCCTAAACCAACACTAACCCCTAACCCCTAACCCTAACACTAACACTAACTCCTAATTTCTAACCCCTGAACCACACTCGAACCCTAACCCCTAACCCCAAACAGTTAACCATAACCATAACCCTAATTCTCACATTTCCTCCATTTTCAGAGTTCACCAAGCCTACAATAGAGCCATGCCATGAGTGAGAAGAGGCTCCGCCTGAGTCCTGCATGTAGGTCTGGGCCCAAGGCCCAGGTACGATGGTGTGGTGTCAAGGGGACCAATTCTGCACCCTTCTCACCATAGATTAAACAGGTCCTGTGCCCTTAAACTAACCGCTAAATCTAAGCCCTAACACTAAACCTAAACGCTAACCCTAAACCTAAGCCCTTATCCTAATGCCCAACACTAACACCAAACACTCACCCTAAACCTAACCCGTAACCCTAACCCCTAAACGTAACCCTAACCATGCACCCTATATCTAACCCTAACCCCTAACCCTAACCATAACACTTAACTCTAACCCTAAACTAACATAAACCCTTAACACTAAACCTAATCCCTAACCCTCATGCTTAACCCTAACCGTTAATCCTCACACTTACCTTTAAACCTAACCCTAATTGTAATCTTTAACTCTAAACTTAACACTTAAACCTTAACCTGTACCAAAACCTATCCCCTAAACTGAACCCTAACACTAAACCTTAACGCTAAACCTAACTGTAACTGTTAAACCTAACACTAACCTTTAACTCTGACCCTAAACCTAACCCCTAACCCTAAGGCATCACCTTAACACTAAACTTCATCCCTAATTCTAACCATAATCCTAACCCTAAATCTAATTCTCAGACTTTTTCTTTCTCAGAGTTTAGAAAGCCTATAATCCTCCCATGCCATGTGTGAAAGGAGGCCCTGCCACTGTGTCCAGCATGAAACCCAGGGGCCAATACCCAGCATACGATAGAGTGATTTCCCGGCGAATATGCTAGCCCCCTAACCTCTCCGCCTAGTGCAGACAAGGCACGTGCCCTAAGCATAAACACAACCCCTAACCAATAACCCTAACCATAACTGTTAACTCTCACCCTAACATTTAACCCTGACACTAACCCTAACCTGTAAACCTATCCCTAAACCTTTACCCAAAGCCTAAGCCTTAACTCTAACACTATCATTTAACCCTAGCCCTAACCCCTAAATGTTACACTAACCATGAACCCTAAGCCTAACCGTAACCCCTAACACTAACCATAACACTTAACTGTAACCCTAAACCTAACAAGACCCCTTAACCCTAACACTAACCCCTAACCCTAGCCCTTAAACTTAACCCTAAACTTTTACCCTCACACTAACCTTTAACACTAACCATAATGCTAATCTTTAACCCTAAACCTAACACTTAACTCTTACCCTGTACGAAACCCTAACCCCTGACCTTAACCCTGACAATAAACCTTAACCCTAAACCTAACTTTAACCGTTAAAACTAACACTAACCTTAACCCTAACTCTAACCCTAACCCTTAACCCTAAGCCCTCACCCTATCACTAATCATCATCCCTAATCCTAACCATAATCCTAACCCTAAATCTTAATCTCAGACGTCTTCCTCTCTCAGAGTTTAAAAAGCCCTCACCCTAAAATTTAACCCTAAACCTAACTGTAACTGTTTAAACTAACACTAATCTTTAACCATAACCCTAACCCTTAACCTGAACCCTAAGCCAAACTCTTAACCCTAATCCTATCCCTTAACCCTAACTCTAATCCCTAACTCGAATGCTAACACTAACCCCAACCCTAAACCTAACCCTAGCGCCTAACCCAACCCTCACCCCAACCCCTAACCCTAACACTAACCCTAACCCCTAATGCCTAACCCCTAACCCTCATTTGAACACTCTCTCCTAAACCCAAATCCCTAACCCTAACCATAACCCTAATTCTCACACTTCCATTCTAAGAGTTAACCAAGCCTATAATACAACCATGCCATGCATGAGAACAGGCTCCCCCTGATTCCTGCATGTAGGTCTGAGCCCAAGGCCCAGGGTACAATGCTGTGGTGTCTCAGCGACCCATTCCACACCCTTCTCACCATAGATTAAACAGGTCCTCTGACCTTAAACTAATCGCTAAATCTAAGTCCTAACACTAACACTAATCCCTACCCTAAACAGAAACCCTGACCCAAACTCCCTTCACTAACACTATACCCTTACACCAAACCTAACCCCTAAACCTAACCCCTAAACATAACCCTAACCATGAACCCTAAACCTGAACCTAAACCCTAACACTTAAGTGTAACCCTAAACCTAACACGAACCCCTAATCCTAACCCTAAACCCTAACCCTAACCCTTCACCTTAACCCTAACCGTTAACCCTCAGCTAACCCTTAAACCTAACACTAATCCTAATCTGTACCCCTAAACCGAACACTTAACCCTAACCCTGTACCAAACCCAAATCCCTAACACTAAGCCCTCTCCCTAACACTAAACTTCATCCCTAACCCTAACCGTAATCCTAACCCTAAATCTAATTCTCAGACTTCTTGCTTTCTCAGAGTTTAGAAAGCCTACAATCCTCCCATGCCATGCATGAAAGGAGGCTCTGCCACTGTGCCCTGCATGAAACCCAGAGACCCATACCCAGCATACGATAGAGTGGGTTCCTGGTGACAATCCCAGCCTCCGAACCCCCCCCACCTAGTGAAGACAGGGCCTGTGCCCTAAGCATAAACACTGCCCCTAACCCATAACCATAACCCTGAACATAAAACCTAACCCTGATCCTATTGCTCACCTTAACATGTAAAGCTCACCGTAACACTAACTTTAACCGCTTACCCTAACTTTAAGCATAAAACTGACCCTGAGACCAACCCCTATGCCATAATTCTAACCCTAACTCCTTACCATAACCATTACACCTAATCCCTAACCCTAATTCTAAACTGCTAAACCTAACCTTAAGCCTACAAAAAACCTTAACGGTAACACTAACCCTAACACCTAATCCTAACCCTGTGCCTGAAAATAAACCTAACCCTTAACCTTTAACCCTAATGCTAACCCATAACCCTAACCATAACACTTTACTCTAACCCTAAATCTAACACGAACGCTTAACACTAGCCCTAAACCCTAACCCTAACCCTTAAACACAAACCTAACCGTTAACACTCACACTAACCGTCAACCCTAATCCGAATTCTAATCTTTAACCCTAAACCTAACACTTAACCCTAACCCTGTACCAAACCCTAACCCCTAACCATAACCCTCACCCTAAAACGTAACCCTAAACCTAACTGTAACCGTTAAACCTAACTCTAACATTTAACCTTTACTCTACCCATAATCCCTAGCCCTAATCCCTCACCCTAGCACTAACCTCATTCCTAACCCTAACTATAATCCTAACCCTAAATCTAATTATCAGACTTCTTGCTTTCTCAGCGTTAGAAAGCCTACAATCCTCCCATGCCATGAATAAAAGGAGGCTCTACCACTGTGTCCTGCCGGAAACCCCAGTGCCCATACTCAGCATACACTAGAGTGGGTTCCCGATGACAATCGCAACCCCAAACCCCTCCCCCCCTGCCTAGTGCAGACAGGGCCCGAGTCGTAAGCATAAACCCTACCCCTCACCCGTAACCATAACCCTGAACATAACACCTGACCCTGATCCCATTGCTCACCTTAAAATGTAAATCTCACCATAACCCTAAATTTAACCCCTTATCATAACGTTAATGCATAACACTTACCCTGAGAACAACTCCTATCTCTGAATTCTAACCCTAACTCCAAGCCATAACCATAACACCTAATCCCTAATGCGAATTCTAAACCGCTAACCCTAACCTTAAACCTACCATCAAACCAAACATTACCCTAGCCCCTAACTTTAAAACTATGCCTAAAAATAACCCTAACACTTCACCCTTAATCCTAACCCCTAACTCTAACCCTAACCCTACCCCTAAGACCCTAACCATAACCCTAACTGTTAACCCTCACCCTAACACGTAACCCTGACCTTAACCCTAACCCTTAACACTAACCCTTAACCCTAACCCTAAGCCAAACCCTTAACCATAATCCTATCCTTTAACCCTAAAAGCTAACCCTAATATTAACCCCAACCCTAAACCTAACCCTAGCACCCTAACCCAAACCCAACAACTAACCCCTATCCCTAACACTAACCCTAACTCCTAATCCCTAGGACCTAACCCTGACTCGAACCATAATCCCAAACTCCAAACCCCTAACCCAAACCCTAACCCTGATTCTCACACTACTTCCATTCTCAGAGTGAAGCAAGCCTACAATACAGCTATACTATGCGTGAGATGAGGCTCCACCTGAGTCCTGCATGTAGGTCCTTTCCCAAGGATCAGGGAACGATTTTGTGCTTTCGTGGAGACTCCGACAGCACCCTTCTCACCGTAGATAAAACAGGTCCTGTGCCCTTAAACTAACAGCTAAATCTCAGCCCTAACACTAACACTAACCCCTAACCGTAAACATAAGCTCCGACCGTAACGCTGAACATGAACTCTAAAACCTTACCCTAAACCTAAGCCCTAACCCTAACACTAACCCCTAAACATAACACTAACCATGAACCCTAAACCTAACCCTAACCATAACACTTAACGCTAACCCTAAAGCCTACACGAAGACTTATTCCTAACACTAACAAAAACCCTAGCCCTTAGTCTTGATCCTTACCATTAACCCTCACACTAGCCCTTAACCCTAACCCTAATCCTAATCTTTAACCCTAAAGCTAAAACTTAAGCCTAACACAGTACCAAATGCTAAACCTTAACCTTAACCCTAACCCTAAAACATAACCATAAACCTGACTGTAACTGTTAAACCTAACACTAACCTTTAACCCTAACCACTGACCTTAAGAACGCACCCTAACACTAACCTTCATCCCTAAACATTACCATAAACCTACCCCTAAATCTAATTCTCAGACTTCTTGCTTTCTCAGAGTTTAGAAAGCCTACAATTCTCCCATGTCATGAGTAAAAGGAGGCTCTGCCACTGTGTCCTGCAAGAAACCCGGGGGCCCATAACTAGTGCATGATAGAGCAGGTTCCCAGTGGCAATCCTAGTCCCTAACCCCCCCCTCCTGGTGAAGACAGGGCCCATGCGCTAAGCAAAAACACTATCCCTAATAGATAACCCTAATTCAAAACATAAAACCTAACCCTGATCCTGTTACTCACCTTAAAACATAAACCTAACCATAACCCTAATTTATCCCCTTATCTTAACGTTAATGCATAGCACCCAAAGAAGAAGCCCTATCCCATAATTCTAAACCTAACCCCTAGCCATAACCATAACACCTCATCCATATTCTAAAGTGCCAACCGTAAACTTCAACCTACCATCAACCCTTACCCTAACCCTAACCCCTAAACCTAAGCCCTCACCCTAACACTAATCTTCATCCCTAAACCGTGCCGTAATCCTAACCCTAAATCTAATTCTCAGACTTCTTGCTTTCTCAGAGTTTTGAAAGCCTACAATCCTACTAAGCCATGCATGAAAGCCCGCTCTGCCACAGTGTCCTGCAGGAAACCAGAGGCCCATACACTGCATACGATAGAGTAGGTTACCAGCGACAATCACAGGCCCCTATCTTTGTCTCCTAGTGCATACAGGGCCCGTGCCCTAAGCATAAACCCTACCCCTCACCCATAAGCCTAACCCAGAACATAACACCTAACCCTGATCATACTGCTCACCTTAAGAGCTAAAGCTCACCATAACCCTAACTTTAACACCTTATATTAACGTTAATGCATGACACCCTGAGAACAAGCACTATACTGTAATTCTAACGCTAACACCTAGCCATAACCATAACACCTGATCCCTAATTCTGAAACGCCAACCCTAACCTTAACCCTACCAACAACACTAACACTAACCCTAAGCCCTTACCCTAAACCTACGCATAAAAATAACCCTAACCGTTGATCCTTAGTCATAACCCCTAACCTTAACCCTAACCCTTAACCCTAATCCCAAGCCTAACCATTAAACATAACCCTAACACTTAACCCTAAACCTAACCTTTACCTTAATGCCTAGAGATCTAACCCTAACACTGACTTACAGTTAACACTAAACCTAACCCCACAATGTTAACCTTAAACCTGAACCATAAACCTAACCCTTAACCCTAATCCTATCCCTAACCCTCTAACCTTAACCCTAACTGTTAACCCTCACCCTAACCCTTAACCCTGACCGTAACCCTAAACCTGAACCCTAACCCTAAAGCTAACCCTTAACCCTAACCCTATCCAATAACCCTAACACCTAACCCTAACGCTAACTCTAAACCTAAACCTTACCCTGGCCCCCTAAACCAGACTTAACACCTAACCCGTAACACTAACTCTAACCCTAACCACTAATCCCTAGCACCTAACCCTGACTCCAAACCTAACCCCTAACTCGAAACCCCTAACCCCAACCCTAACCCTAATTCTCACACTACTTCCATTCCAGAGTGAAGCAAGCCTACAATACAGCCATGCCATGTGTGAGATGAGGCTCCGCCTGAGTCCTGCATGTAGGTCTTGTCCCAGGGCCCAGGGAATGATGTTGTGCTTTCGTGAGGACTCCGACCGCACCCCTCTCACCGTAGATTAACCAGGTCCTGTGCCCTTAAACTGACCGAAAATTTCTAAGCCCTACCACCAACCCTAACCCCTGACCCTGAACCTAAGCCCCGAGCCTAAAGCCCAACAGTAACTCTAAACCCTTACCCTAAACCTAATCCTTAACCCTAATGCTAACCCCTAAACGTAACCCTAACCGTGGACAGTAAACCTAACCCTAACCTCTAACACAAACCCTAACACATAACTCGAACCCTAAAACTAACCCTAACCCTTAACCCTAAACCTAAACCCTAACCCTAACTCTTAACCTTAACCTAACCGTTAACTCTCATGCTAACCTTTAATCCTAACCCTAATCCTAATCTTCAACCCAAAGCCTAACACTTAACCCTAACCCTGTACCTAACCCTAACACTATACCAAACCCTAACCCCTCATCTTAACCCTAACAGTAAACCTCAACCCTAAACCGAACTGTAACCGTTAAACCTAAGAGTAACCTTTAACCCTAACCCTAATCCCTAACCCTAAGCCCTCACCCTAACACTAAACTTCATCCTTAACCCTAACCAGAATCCTAACCCTAAATCTAATTCTCAGACTTCTTGCTTTCTTAGAGTTTAGAAAGCCTGCAATCCTCCCATGCCATGCGTGAAAGGAGGCTCTACCACTGTGTCCTGCATCAAACCCACGGGCCCATACCCAGAGTACGATACAGTGGGATCCTGGTGACAATCCCAGCCCCCTAACCTCCCCCCACCCCCGCTTAAGGCAGACAGGGCCCGTGCGCTAAGCATAAACAATACCTGTAACAGATATCCCTCACCCTGAACATAACACCTAACCCTGTTCCTATTTCTCCCCTTAACACGGAAACCTCACCGTGAGCCTAACTTTAACCTCTTATCCTAACGTTAGTGCATAACCCATTCCCTGAGAACAACCCCATCCCATAATTCTAACCCTCTCTCCTAGTCATCACTGTAACACCAAATCCCTAACCCTAATTGTAAACCGCTAACTCTAACCGTAACCCTGCCTACAACCCTAACACTGACAGTAACCCTTACTTCTAACCCCAACGCTATGCCTAACAAAAACCCTTAACCCTTCACCCTAACCCCTAAGCCTTACCCTAACCCTTAACCCTAATCCTAATCCTATCCATTCAACCTAACCCTAGCTCTTAAAGCTAACCCTAAACCTTACCCTCACGACTAGACCTAACCCTGACACTAACCTAACACCTAACCCTAACCATAACCCCTACAGCTAACCTTAACCCTGAACCCTAAACCTAACCCTAACACTGAACCCTCACTATATCCCCAACCTCTAAGCCTAATCCTAACCGTTAACCCTCACCCTAACACTTAAACTGGACCATAACACTAAACATTAACCCTAACACTAAACTTTAACCCTAAACCTGAGCCCAACCCTTAACCCTAATCCTATCATTTTACCCTAAACCTAACCCCGAAACCTAACCCTAACACTAACCCCAATCCTAATTCTAACCATACCCCTTCATAAAACACTAACTCCTAACCCTAACACTTACCAGAAACCCTAATCGCTAATCCCTAACACTAACACTTAACCTTTACCGTAACCGTTAACCCTCACCCTAACCCTTAACGCTGACCCTAACCTTAACCTTTAATCTAAGCCTCACCCTTAACCCTAACAGTAAGGAAAACCCTTACGCCAACCTTATCCCTTATCCCTAACCCTAACACTACAGCTAAAAATAACACTAACCTTTGATCCTTAAACCTAACCCCTAACACTTACTTTAACCCCAAACCCTAACCCTAATCATAAGCATTAAACCTAACCCTATCTCTTAACCCTTACTCTAACGCCTAGATCTAACCCTAAATCTAACCTACCACCTAATCCTAACCTTAAGCCCTAATGCTAACTCTAACCCTGAACCCTAAACCTACCCGTAAACCCTTAACACTAACCCTATCCATAAACCTTAACCCTGACCCTAACCATTACCCGCACACAAACATTTAACCCTGACCCTAACACTAATCCTTAACGATAAACTTAACACTAAACCCCAACCCTAAGTCCAACACTTAACCCTAATCCTAACCCTAGACCCTAAGCCTAACCCTAACCCCTAACCCGAAACCTAAGCCTAACCCCAACCTGAACCCTTAATCTTGACCCTTACCCTTAACCCTCACACTAACCCTACTCCTAATCTTTAACCATGAAGCTAACACTGAAGCCTAACCCTGTGCCAAACGCTAAACCCAAACCTTAACCCTATCCCTGAGACTTAACCGTAAACCTAACTGTAACTGTTAAACCTAACACTAACCTTTAACCCCAACCCCTAACCCAAGACCCCACCCTGACACTAATCTTCATCCCTAAACATTACCAGAATCCTACCCCTAAATCTAATTCTCAGAGTTCTTGCTTTCTCAGAGTTTAGAAAGCCTACAATCTTCCCATGCCATGAGTAAAAGGGGGCTCTGCCACTGTGTCCTGCATGAAACCCAGGAGCCCATACCCAGCGTACGATAGAGTGGGTTCCCGGGGACAATCCCATCCCCCTAACCCCCGCCCCCCGCCCAGTGCAGACAGGGCCCGTACGCTAAGTATAAACACTACCCCTAACAGATAACCCTCACCCTGACATAACACCTAACCCTGATGCTATTGCTCACCTTAAAACATAAACCTCCCCGAAACCCTAATTTAGCCCCTTAACTTAACGTGAATGCATAACACCTTGAGAAGAAGCCCTATCCCGTAATTCTAATCCTAAACCATAGTCATAACCGTAACACCTCATCCCTAATTCTAAAACGTCAACCCTAACCTTCACCCTACCAGCAACCCTAACCCTAACCCTAACCCCTAACCCTAAGCCCTCACCCTAACCACTAATCTTCATCCCTAAACCGTGCCGTAATCCTAACCCGAAATCTAATTCTCAGACTTCTTGCTTTCTCAGAGTTTTGAAAGCCTACAATCCTACTAAGCCATGCATGAAAGCCGGCTCTGCCACAGTGTCCTGCATGAAACCCAGAGGCCCATACACTGCGTACGATAGAGTGGGTTCCCAGCGACCATCACAGACCCCTAACTTCGCCTCCTAGTGCATACAGGGCCCGTGCCCTAAGGATAAACCCTACCGCTCACCCATAACCCTAACCCAGAACATAACACCTAACCCTGATCCTACTGCTCACCTTAACAGGTAAAGCTCACCGTAACCCTAACTTTAACCCCTTATCTTAACGTTAATGCATGACACCCTGAGAACAAGACCTATACCATAAATCTAACCCTAACTCCTAGCCATAACCATAACACCTAATCCCTAATTCTGAAACACCAACCCTAACCTTAACCCTACCAACAACACTAACACTAACCCTAACCCCTTACGCTAACCCTACACCTAAAAATAACCCTAACCGTTGATCCTTAGTCATAACCCCTAACCTTAACCCTAACTCTTAACCCTAATCCCAATCCTAACCATTAAACATAACCATAACTCTTAACCCTAACCCTGACCTTTACCCTAATGCCTAGAGATCTAACCCCCACGCTGACCTACAGTTAAGACTAACCCTAAGCCCCTAACGCTAACCTTAAACCTGAACCATACACCTGACCCTTAACCCTAAACCTATCCCTAACCCCCTAACCCTAACCCTAACTGTTAAACCTCACCCTAACCCTTAACCCTGACCCTAACCCTAAACCTGAACCCTAACCCTAAAGCTAACCCTTAACCCTAACCCTATCCCTTAACCCTAACGCCTAAACCTAACCCTAACTCCAAACCTAAACCTTACCCTGGCCCCCTAAATCAGACTTAACACCTAACCCGTAACACTAACTCTAACCCTAACCACTAATCCCTAGCACCTAACCCTGACTCCAAACCTAACCCCTAACTCGAAACCCCTAACCCCAACCCTAACCCTAATTCTCACACTACTTCCATTCCAGAGTGAAGCAAGCCTACAATACAGCCATGCCATGTGTGAGATGAGGCTCCGCCTGAGTCCTGCATGTAGGTCTTGTCCCAGGGCCCAGGGAATGATGTTGTGCTTTCGTGATGATTCCGACCGCACCCCTCTCACCGTAGATTAACCAGGTCCTGTGCCCTTAAACTGACTGATAAATCTAAGCCCTACCACCAACCCTAACCCCTGACCCTGAACCTAAGCCCCGAGCCTAAAGCCCAAGACTAACTCTAGACCCTTACCCTATACCTAAACCTTAACGCTAATGCTAACCCCTAAACGTAACCCTAACCGTGGACAGTAAACCTAACCCTAACCTCTAACACAAACCCTAACACATAACTCGAACCCTAAAGCTAACCCTAACCCTTAACCCTAAACCTAAACGCTAACCCTAACTCTTAACCTTAACCCTAACCGTTAACTCTCACGCTAACCTTTAATCCTAACCCTAATCCTAATCTTCAACCCGAAACCTAACACTTAACCCTAACCCTGTACCTAACCCTAACCCTATACCAAACCCTAACCCCTCATCTTAACCCTAACCGTAAACCTCAACCCTAAACCGAACTGTAACCGTTAAACCTAAGAGTAACCTTTAACCCTAACCCTAATCCCTAACCCTAAGCCCTCACCCTAACACTAAACTTCATCCTTAACCCTAACCAGAATCCTAACCCTAAATCTAATTCTCAGACTTCTTACTTTCTTAGAGTTTAGAAAGCCTGCAATCCTCCCATGCCATGCGTGAAAGGAGGCTCTACAACTGTGTCCTGCATGAAATCCACGGGCCCATACCCAGAGTCCGATACAGTGGGATCCTGGTGACAATCCCAGCCCCCTAACCTCCCCCCACCCCCGCCTAAGGCAGACAGGGCCCGTGCGCTAAGCATAAACAATACCTGTAACAGATATCCCTCACCCTGAACATAACACCTAACCCTGTTCCTATTTCTCCCCTTAACACGGAAACCTCACCGTGAGCCTAACTTTAACCTCTTATCCTAACGTTAGTGCATAACCCATTTCCTGAGAACAACCCCTATCCCATAATTCTAACCCTCTCTCCTAGTCATCACTGTAACACCTAATCCCTAACCCTAATTGTAAACCGCTAACTCTAACCGTAACCCTGCCTACAACCCTAACACTGACAGTAACCCTTACTTCTAACCCCAACGCTATGCCTAACAAAAACCCTTAACCCTTCACCCTAACCCCTAAGCCTTACCCTAACCCTTAACCCTAATCCTAATCCTATCCATTCAACCTAACCCTAGCTCTTAAAGCTAACCCTAAACCTTACCCTCACGACTAGACCTAACCCTGACACTAACCTAACACCTAACCCTAACCATAACCCCTACAGCTAACCTTAACCCTGAACCCTAAACCTAACCCTAACACTGAACCCTCACTATATCCCCAACCTCTAAGCCTAATCCTAACCGTTAACCCTCACCCTAACACTTAAACTGGACCATAACACTAAACATTAACCCTAACACTAAACTTTAACCCTAAACCTGAGCCCAACCCTTAACCCTAATCCTATCCTTTTACCCTAAACCTAACCCCGAAACCTAACCCTAACACTAACCCCAATCCTAATTCTAACCATACCCCTTCATAAAACACTAACTCCTAACCCTAACACTTACCAAAAACCCTAATCGCTAATCCCTAACACTAACGCTTAACCTTTACCATAACCGTTAACCCTCACCCTAAACCTTAACACTGACCCTAACCTTAACCTTTAATCTAAGCATGACCCTTAACCCTAACAGTAAGAAAAACCTTCACGCCAACCTTATCCCTTATCCCTAACCCTAACACTACAGCTAAAAATAACACTAACCTTTGATCCTTAAACCTAACCCCTAACACTTGCTTTAACCCCAAACCCTAACCCTAATCCTAAGCATTAAACCTAACCCTATCTCTTAACCCTTACTCTAACGCCTAGATCTAACCCTAAATCTAACCTACCACCTAATCCTAACCTTTGGCCCTAATGCTAACTCTAACCCTGAACCCTAAACCTACCCGTAAACCCTTAACACTAACCCTATCCATAAACCTTAACCCTGACCCTAACCATTACCCGCACCCAAACATTTAACCCTGAACATAACCCTAATCCTTAACGATAAACTTAACACTAAACCCCAACCCTAAGTCCAACACTTAACCCTAATCCTAACCCTTGACCCTAAGCCTAACCCTAACCCCTAACCCGAAACCTAAGCCTAACCCCAACCTGAACCCTTAATCTTGACCCTTACCCTTAACCCTCACACTAACCCTACTCCTAATCTTTAACCATGAAGCTAACACTGAAGCCTACCCCTGTGCCAAATGCTAAACCCAAACCTTAACCCTATCCCTGAGACTTAACCGTAAACCTAACTGTAACTGTTAAACCTAACACTAACCTTTAACCCCAACCCCTAAACCAAGACCCCACCCTGACACTAATCTTCATCCCTAAACATTACCAGAATCCTACCCCTAAATCTAATTCTCAGAGTTCTTGCTTTCTCAGAGTTTAGAAAGCCTACAATCCTCCCATGCCATGAGTAAAAGGGGGCTCTGCCACTGTGTCCTGCATGAAACCCAGGAGCCCATACCCAGCGTACGATAGAGTGGGTTCCCGGGGACAATCCCATCCCCCTAACCCCCGCCCCCCGCCCAGTGCAGACAGGGCCCGTACGCTAAGTATAAACACTACCCCTAACAGATAACTCTCACCCTGAACATAACACCTAACCCTGATCCTATTGCTCACCTTAAAACATAAACCTCCCCGTAACCCTAACTTAGCCCCTTAACTTAATGTGAATGCATAAAACCTTGAGAAGAAGCCCTATCCCGTAATTCTAATCCTAAACCATAGTCATAACCGTAACACCTCATCCCTAATTCTAAAACGTCAACCCTAACCTTCACCCTACCAGCAAACCTAAACCTAACCCTAACCCCTAACCCTAAGCCCTCACCCTAACCACTAATCTTCATCCCTAAACCGTGCTGTAATCCTAACCCGAAATCTAATTCTCAGACTTCTTGCTTTCTCAGAGTTTTGAAAGCCTACAATCCTACTAAGCCATGCATGAAAGCCGGCTCTGCCACAGTGTCCTGCATGAAACCCAGAGGCCCATACACTGCGTACGATAGAGTGGGTTCCCAGCGACCATCACAGACCCCTAACTTCGCCTCCTAGTGCATACAGGGCCCGTGCCCTAAGGATAAACCCTACCCCTCACCCATAACCCTAACCCAGAACATAACACCTAACCCTGATCCTACTGCTCACCTTAACACGTAAACCTCACCGTAACCTTAACTTTAACCCCTTATCCTAACGTTAATGCATCACACCCTGAGAACAAGCCCCATAGTGTAATTCTAACCCTAACTCCTAGCTATAACCATAACACCTAATCCCTAATTCTGAAACGCCAACCCTAACCTTAACCCTACCAACAACACTAACACTAACCCTAACACCTTACCCTAACCCTACGCCTAAAAATAACCCTAACCTTTGATCCTTAGTCATTACCCATAACCTTAACCCTAACCCTCAACCCTAATCCCAATCCTTAACCATTAAACTTAACCCTAACTCTTAACCTTAACCCTAACCTTTACCCTAATGCCTAGAGATCTAACCCCAACACTGACCTACAGTTACACTAACCCTACCCTCTAATGCTAACCTTAAACCTGAACTATACACCTGACCCTTAACCCTAACCCTATCCCTAACCCCCTTACCCTAACTCTAACTGTTAACCCTCACCCTAACCCTCAACCCTGACGCTAACCTTAAACCTTAATCCTAACCATGCGTTTGATGAGCCTCTGCCTTTGTCCTGCGTGACAGTTGAAGCCCAACACCCAGGGTAAGATGAAGTGGGGTCGCAGCCTTGCTCCACCCCCACAGTGCCCCGTACATTAGACGGGGCCCGTGCCCTAACACACACCGTTAAACGTAAGCCCGAACCCTATCACTAAACCAAACCCCTAGTAAGCCCTGAATCTAACTCCTAACAGTAACCCTAATCCCTGACCCTTACTCTTGCCTCTCACCGTAAACCTAAACCCAACCACTAAACATAATCCTATTCTCTAACCCTAACAGTAATCCTAATCTTAATTCTAACCTAAAACCCTAACCCCTAAACCTAATCCTAGTCCCTAACACCTAACCTTAACCTAAACCGAATTCCAATTCTCAGAGTTCTTCAATTCAAAAACTTAAAAAAAAGCCTACAATCCACCAATGCCGTGTGTGAGATGAGGGTCCGCCCCTATGTCCTGCATGACAGGCAGGCGCCAATGCCCAGGGTACTATGGAGTGGAGTCCTGGTGTCTGTAGGCTTGCTAAACTCCAGTTTGGAAGAATTGCTATAGTCATATATAAGGACGCTTACATTTACTTATAGAAAGCAACTATTGGTGTGTGATTTGTAGGCTTGCCTTACTCTAGTTTGGATGAAGAAGCTGAATCATATGTAGGAATATTAGCTTTGAGTTAGAGGAAGCATCTATGGGGGGTGCTTTTTTGGCTTGTTAAACTCTGGTTTGGAAGAAGTTTGAGAGTCTTATATAGGAACGATATCATTCATTCAGAGAAAGCAATTATAGGGAGTTGTTTTGTAGGCTTGCTAAGCTCTAGTTTGGAGGAAGGCGAGAGTCATATATAGGAACGTTCACGTTCACATAAAGCGTCTACGGGGGGATGGATTCTAGGCTTCCTAAACTCTAGCTTGGAAAAAGAGGACAGTTATGTATAGGAACTCTCGGCGGGGGATTTGTAGCATTGCTAAAATCTTAGATTGGAAAAGTTGCGAAGGTCTTACATAGGAATGTTAACATTCACTCAATGAAAGCAACTATAAGGGGTGCTTTCCAGGCTGGCTACACTCTAATTTGGAAAAAGTGCGACAGTCATATATAGGAAGGCTTATATTCACTCAGACAAAGCAATTATGTGTAGGTGTATAGTAGGCATGCTAACTCTAGTTTGGAAAATTTCGAGAGCCATGTATAGGAAAGCTTACAGTAACTTAGAGAAAGCAACGAACAGGGGTGGAGTGTAGGCTTGCTAAACTCTAGTTTGGAAGAAGTGCCATAGTCATATATAGGAACGCTTAAATTCATTCAGAGAAAACAGCTGTCGGGGATTGGTTTGTAGACTTAACTCTAGTTTGGGAGAAGTGCGAGAGACATATATAGGAATGTTTACATTGACTCAAAGAAAGCAACTATGGAGGAGTGTTATTTTGGCATGCCAGATGCTAGTTAAGAAGAGGTACAAGACTCATATATAGGAACGCTTACATTCACACACCGAGAGCAACTACGG
This sequence comes from Eulemur rufifrons, assembly GCF_041146395.1. Taxonomy (NCBI): domain Eukaryota; kingdom Metazoa; phylum Chordata; class Mammalia; order Primates; family Lemuridae; genus Eulemur; species Eulemur rufifrons. Next base: position 1,319,195 of record NW_027182834.1, on the reverse strand, counting down.
AGTAGTGTCAGGTAGACATGTTAAAGTCTAGCTTGGGAGAAGTTCCAGAGTCCTATATAGGAAAGGTAACAGCCACTTTGAAAAAGCAAGTCTTGGCGGGTGGTTTGTAGGCCTGCAAAACCCTGTTTTGGTTGAAGTGTGAGAATCATATATGAGAACGCTTACATTCACTCAGAGAAAGCAACGATGGGGTTGTTTGTAGGCTTACTAAACTGCAGTTTGGAAGAAGCACGAGAATCACATATAGGAGCACATACATTTTGACGCACTGAAAGTAACTATGGGGTGGTGTTTTATAGGCATGCTAAACTCTAGTTTGGACGAAGTTTGAGAATCACATATAAGAAAGCTTAGAGTCACTTAGAGAAAGCAAATCTCTGGGTGTGGAATATAGGCCTGCAAAACTCTATTTTGGTTTAAGAGTGAGAGTCATATATGGGAAGGCTTACATTCCCTCAGAGAAAGCAACGACGGCGTGGTGGTTTGTAGGCATACTAAACTCTAGTTTGGAAGAAGTAGGAGAATGATATATGGGAACGCTTACATTCACGTAGAGAAAGCAATTATGGGGTGGCCTTTTTGTAGCCATGCTAATCTCTAGTTTGGAAGAAGTTAAGGAGTAATATATAGGAAAGGGTATAGTCATAGAAACCAACTCTCGGGGGATGTTTTGTACACCTGCAAAACTCCAGTTTGGAAGTGGGGGAGAGTCATATTGGGGACCGCGTGCATTCACTCAGAGAAATCAACGATGGGATTGTGATTTGTAGGCATAGTCAACTCTAGTTTGGAAGAAGTACGAGAATCGTATATAGGAACGCTTACCTTCACTCAGAGAAAGCAACTATGGGGTGATGTTTGTATGCCTACTAAAATATAGTTTGGAGGAAGTTCGAGAGCCATATCTGGGAAGATTACAGTCACTTAGAGAAAGCAGCTCTCGGGGGTGTTTCGTAGGCCTGCTAAACTCTATTTTCAATGAAGTGTTAGAATAATATATGGGAACTCAGTGAAAGCAACGTTGTGGTTGTGGTTCCTAGGCATACTAACCTGTAATTTGGAAGAAGCAAGAGAATCACATGTAGAACCGCTTACATTCCGGCACCGAATGCAACTATGGGGTGGTGTTTTGTAGGCTTGCAAAACTCTAGTTTGGACGAAGTTTGAGAGTCATATATAGGAAAGTTTACAGTCACGTAGAGAAAGCAACTCTCTGGGTGTGGAATGTAGAGTTATTTTGGTTGAAATAGAGTTATTTTGGTTGAAGTGTGAGAGTCATATATGGGAACGCTTACATTCACTCAGAGAAAACAACGTTTGGGTGGTGGTTTGTAGGGCATACTAAACTGTAGTTTGGAAGAAGTACGAGAGTGCTATATAGGAACACTTACATTCACGCAGAGAAAGCACTTATGGCGTCAGGTTTTGTAGGCATGCTAAACTGCAGTTTGGAAGAAGTTGGAGAACCTTATACAGGAAAGATTACCGTCACCTAGGGAAAGCAACTCTCGGGAGATTTTTTTGTACACATGCTAAACTCTAATTTGGATGAAGTGTGAGAGTCAAACATGGGACCGCTTACATTCCCTCAGAGAAACAACACTGGGGTGGTTTTTGTAGGCATACTAAATAGTTTGGAAGAAGTACGAGAATGATATTTGGGAACGCTTACATTCACACAGAGAAAGCAACTACGGGGTGGTGTTTTGTAAGCATGCTATAGTTTGGAAGAAGTTCTAAACCTGAACAGTCACTTAGAGAAAGCAACTCTTGGTGGGTGATTTTTAGGTCTGCTAAATTGTATTTTGAAAGAAGTACCAGAGTCATATATACTAATGCTTACATTCATGCAAAGAAAAAACCATGGGGTGATGTTTTGTGGGCATGTTAACCTGTAGTTTGGAAGAAGTTGGAGAGTCTTATTTAGGAAAGCTTACAGTCACCTAGAGAAAGCAACTCTCGGGAGAGCCTTTCTTGGCCTGCTAAACTCTACTTTGCATCAATTGTGAGAGTCAAACATGGGAATGCTTTCATTCATTCAGAGAACGCAACGTTTGGGTGGTGGTTTGTAGGCATTCTAAACTGTATTTTGGAGGAAGTACGAGAGTCATGTATATGAACGCTTACATTCAGGCAGAGAAAGCAACTCTGGGGTCGTATTTTGTTGGCATGCTAAACTGTGGTTTGGAAGAAGTTCGAGAGTCTTATATAGGAAAGATTACAGTGACACAGAGAAAACAACTCTCGGAAGTTTATTGGTAGGCCTGCTAAACTCTAACTTGGATGAAATGTGAGAACGCTTGCATTCATTCACTCAGAGAAAGAAACATGGTGATGGTTTGAAGGCATAATAACTGTAGTTGGGAAGAAGTAGGAGAGTCATATATATGAACCGTTACATTCACGCAGAGAACGCAACTGTGGGGTGGCGATGTATGCATGTTAATCTGTAGTTTGGAGGAAGTGCGAGAGTCATATCTGGGGAAAATTACAGTCACTTAGAGAAAGGAACAATCTTGGGCTGGTTTGTAGATCTGCTAAATTCTATTTGGGAAACAGAGTGTGAGTCATATATGGGAACGCTTATGTTCACTCAGAGAAAGCAACCACGGTGTGGTGTTTTGTTGGCATGGTGTAGTTTGAAAGAAGTTGGAGATTCTTATATAGGAAAGTTTACAGTCACCTAGAGAAAGCAACTCACGGGGTGTTGTTTGTAGGCATGCTAAAATATAATTTGGAAGAAGTTCGAAAACAGTCACTTAGAGAAAGCAACTCTCGGCGGTTGATTTTTCGGTGTGCTAAATTGTATTTTGAAAGAAGTACCAGAGTCATATATACAAACGCTTACATTCATGCAGAGAAAGCAACTGTGGGGTGGTGTTTTCTAGGCATGCTAAACTCTAGTTTGGACGAAGTTTGAGAATCACATATAAGAAAGCTTAGAGTCGCTAAAGCAAATCTCTGGGTGTGGAATGTAGGCGTGCCAAACTCTATTTTGGTTTCAGAGTGAGAGTCATATATGGGAAGGCTTACATTCACTCAGAGAAAGCAACGATGGTGTGGTGGTTTATAGGCATACTGAACCCTAGTTTGGAAGAAGTAGGAGAATGATATATGGGAACGCTTACATTCATGCAGAGAAAGCAATTATGGGGTGGCTTTTTTGTAGCCATGCAAATCTCTATTTTGCAAGAAGTTAAAGAGTAATATATAGGAAAGCGTACCATCATTTATAGAAACCAACTTTCGGAGGATGGTTTGTAGGCCTGCAAAACTCTACTTTGGAAGAAGGGGGAGAGTCATATGGGGGACTGGGTACATTCACTCGGAGAAATCAACGATGGGGTTGTGGTTTGTAGGCATACTAAACTCTAGTTTGGAAGAAGGACGAGAATCATATATAGGAACGCTTACATTCATGCAGAGAAAGCAACTATGGAGTGATGTTTGTATGCCTACTAAACGATAGTTTGAGGATGTTCAAGAGTCATATCTGGAAAGCTTACAGTCATTTAGAGAAAGCAACTCTCTGGGGGTGGTTCGTAGGCCTGCTAAACTCTATTTTCAATGAAGTGTTCGAATCATATACAGGAACGCTTACATTCACTCAGAGAAAGCAACGTTGGGGTGGCCGTTTTTGAGCATACTAAACTCTACTTTGGAAGAGGTACGAGAGACATAAATACGAACGCTTACATTAACACAGAGAAAGCAAATACGGGGTGCTGTAGTGCAGGCATGCTAAACTATAGATTGGAAGAAGTTCGAAAGCTGACAGTCACTTAGAGAAAGCAACTCTTGGCGGGTGATTTTTAGGTCGGCTAAATTGTATTTTGAAAGACGTACCAGAGTCATATACAAATGCTTACATTCATGCAGAGAAAGAAACTATGGGGTGATGTGTTTTTGGCATGCTAAACTGCAGTTTGAAAGGAGTTCCAGAGTGTTATATAGGATAGCTTACAGTCACATAGAGAAAACAACACTCGGGACAGCTTTGCAAGCCTCTAAACACTAATTAGCAGCAATTGTGAGAGTCAAACATGGGAACGCTTACATTCACGGAGAGAACACAACGTTTGGGTGGTGGTTTGTAGGCATAATAACTGTAGTTCGGAAGAAGTAGGAGAGTCATATATATGAACGGTTACATTCACGCAGAGAAAGAAACTGTTGGGTGGTGTATGTACGCATGTTAATCTATACTTTGGAGGAAGTTCGAGAGTCATATCTGGGGAAAATTGCAGTCACTTAGAGAAAGCAACCATCGGGGGCCGTTTTGTAGATCTGCTAAATTCTATTTTGGAAGAAGAGTGAAAGTCATATGTGGGAACGCTTATGTTCACTCAGAGAAATCAACGATGGGGCAGTGTTTCGTTGGCATGCTAAACTGTAGTTTGGAAGAAGTTCGCGAGTCTTATATAAGAAAGCTTACAGTCACCTAGAGAAAGTAACTCTTGGCAGATTGTTTCTAAGCGTGCTAAACTCTAATTTGCATCAATTGTGAGAGTCAAACATGGGAACGCTTACATTCACTCAGAGAACGCAACGTTTGGATGGTGGTTTGTAAGCATTCTAAACTGTATTTTGGAGGAAGTAGGAGAGTCATATATACGAATGCTTACATTCACGCAGAGAAAGCAACTCTGGGGTCGTATTTTGTTGGCATGCTAAACTGTGGTTTGGAAGAAGTTCGAGAGCCTTATATAGGAAAGATTACAGTGACACAGAGAAAACAACTCTCTGTAGTTTGTTGGTAGGTCTGCTAAACTGTAATTTGGATGAAGTGTGAGAACGCTTGCATTCACTCAGAGAAAGAACTTTGTCGTGGTGGTTTGTAGGAATAACAACTGTAGTTCGAAGAAGTAGGAGAGTCATATATGAACGGTTACATTCACGCAGAGAAAGCAACTGTGGGGTGGCGTATGTAATCATCATAATCTGTAGTTTGGAGGAAGTTCGAGAGTCATATCTGGGGAAAATTAGAGTCATTTAGAGAAAGGAACCATCGGGGGCTGGTGTGTAGGTCTGCTAAATTCTATTTTGTAAAAAGAGTGAGAGTCATAGATGGGAACGCTTATGTTGACTCACAGAAATCAACGATGGGGCGCTGTATTGTTGGCATGCTAAACTGTAGTTTGGAAGAAGTTCGAGAGTCTTATATAGGAAAGTTTACAGTCACCTAGAGAAAGCAACTCACAGGAGGTGGTTTGTAGGCCGCTAAACTCTAATTTGGTTGCAGTGAAACAGGCATACATGGATACGCTTCATTCACTCAGAGAAAGGTAAATTGGGGTGCCGGTTTGTAGGTATACTAACTCCAGTTTGGAAGAAGTACTAGAGTGATATATATGAACGCTTATATGGACGCAGAGAAAGCAACTATGGGGTGGTGTTTTGTAGGCCTGCTAAAATATAGTTTGGAAGAAGTTCGAAAGCAGACAGTCATTTAGAGAAAGCAACTCTTGGCGGTGGATTTTTAGGTCTGCTAAATTGTATTTTGAAAGAAGTACCAGTGTCATATATTCAAACGCTTACATTCATGCAGAGAAAGGAACTGTGGGGTGGTGTTTTCTAGGCGTGCTAAACTCTAGTTTGGACGAAGTTTGAGAATCACATATAAGAAAGCTTAGAGTCGCTTAAAGCAAATCTCTGGGTGTGGAATGTAGGCGTGCTAAACTCTATTTTGGTTTCGGAGTGAGAGTCATATATGGGAAGGCTTACATTCACTCAGAGAAAGCAACGATGGTGTGGTGGTTTGCAGGCATACTGAACTCTAGTTTGGAAGAAGTAGGAGAATGATATATGGGAACGCTTACATTCATGCAGAGAAAGCAATTATGGGGTGGCTTTTTTGTAGCCATGCAAATCTCTATTTTGCAAGAAGTTAAAGAGAAATATATAGGAAAGCGTACCGTCATTTATAGAAACCAACTTTCGGGGGATGGTTTGTAGGCCTGCAAAACTCTACTTTGGAAGAAGGGGGAGAATCATATGGGGGACTGGGTACATTCACTCGGAGAAATCAACGATGGGGTTGTGGTTTGTAGGCATACTAAACTCTAGTTTGGAAGAAGGACGAGAATCATATATAGGAACGCTTACATTCATGCAGAGAAAGCAACTATGGAGTGATGTTTGTATGCCTACTAAACGATAGTTTGGAGGATGCTCGAGAGTCATATCTGGAAAGCTTACAGTCATTTAGAGAAAGCAACTCTCTGGGGGTGGTTCGTAGGCCTGCTAAACTCTATTTTCAATGAAGTGTTAGAATCATATGCAGGAACGCTTGCATTCACTCAGAGAAAGAACGTTGTCGTGATGGTTTGTAGGAATAAATGCTGTAGTTCAAAAGAAGTAGGAGAGTCATATATGAACGGTTACATTCACGAAGAGAAAGCAACTGTGGGGTGGCCTATGTAATCATCATAATCTAGTTTGGAGGAAGCTCGAGAGTCATATGTGGGAAAAATTAGAGTCACCTAGAGAATTGGAACCATCGGGTGTTGTGTAGGTCTGCTAAATTCTATTTTGGAAGAAGAGTGAGAGTCATATATGGGAACGCTTATGTTCACTCAGAGAAATCAACGATGGGGCGCTGTATTGTTGGCATGCTAAACTGTAGTTTGGAAGAAGTTCGAGAGTCTTATATAGGAAAGTTTATAGTCACCTAGAGAAAGCAACTCACAGGAGGTGGTTTGTGGGCTGCTAAACTCTAATTTGGATGAAGTGAAAGAGGCATACATGGATACGCTTCATTCACTCAGAGAAAGGTAAATTTGGGTGCCGGTTTGTAGGTATACTAACTCCAGTTTGGAAGAAGTACGAGAGTCATATATATGAACGCTTATATGGACGCAGAGAAAGCAACTATGGGGTGGTGTTTTGTAGGCATGATAAAATATAATTTGGAAGAAGTTCGAAAGCTGACAGTGACAGAGAATGCAACTCTCGGCGGTTGATTTTGAGGTGTGTTAAATTGTATTTTGAAAGAAGTACCAGAGTCATATATAAAATCTGTTACATTTATGCTGAGAAAAACTATGTGGTGATGTTTTGTTGGTGTGCTGAAATGTAGTTTCGAAAAAGTTCGACAGTCTTTTATAGGAAAGCTTACTGTCCGCTAGAGGAAGCAACTTTCGAGAGATTGTTTGTAAGCCTGCTAAACTCTACCTTGCACCATTTGTGACTGTCATACATGGGAACGCTAACATTCTCCAGAGAACTTAACTTTTGGGTGGTTGTTTGTAAGCATACTAAACTGTATTTTGGAAGAAGTAGCAGAGTCATATATGTGAGTGCTTACATTCACGCAGAGAGGGCAACTATGGGGTGGTGTTTTGTAGGCATGCAAATCTCTAGTTGCGAAGAAGTTAAGAGTAATAGGAAAGCTTACAGTCTCACAGAGAAAGCAACCCTTGGGGGCCGGTTTGTAGTTCTGCTAAATTCTATTTTGGATGAAGTGTGAATCATAAACGGGAACGCTAACACTCACTCAGAGAAAGCAGGGTTGCGGTGGTGATTTTTAGTCACACTAAACTGGAGTTTGGAGGAAGTACGAGAATAAAAGAATGCTTACATTCACTCAGAAAAAGCAACGTTGGGGAGGTGGTTGGTAGGTGTACTATACTTTGGAAGAAGTACGAGCGTGATGCATAGGAACGCTTACATTCACGCAAACTATGGGGTGGCCTTTTGTTGGCATGCTAAATTATGTTCCAAAGTCATATATAGGAAAGCTTATAGTGAGAGAAAGCAACTCTCGGGCGGTGTTTTGTAGGTCAGGCAAATTGCATTTTGAAAGCAGTCCGAGATTCATATAAGGGAAGGCCTATATCCACTCAGAGAAAGCAATGTTAGGCTGGTGGTTTGTAGGCATACTAAACTGTATTTTGGAACTCGTATGTATGACTCTCACACTTGATCCAAATTAGAGTTCACCAGGCCTATAAACCACATCCTGAGAGTTGCTTTCTCTAGGTGAATGTAAGCTTTCCTATGTAAAACTCTGGAACTTCTTCCAAACTAAAGTTTAGCATGCCAACAATACACCACCGCATCGTTGCTTTCTCTGAGTGAACATAAGAATTCCCTTATATGAATCACTTTTTCCAAAATAGAATTTAGCAGACCTACAAACCAGTCCCCGATGGTTGATTTAGCTATGTGACTGTAATTTTCCCCGAATATGACTCTCAAACTTCCTCCAAAGTATAGATTAACATGCGTACATACACCACCCAACAGTTTCTTTCTCTGCGTGAATGTAACTGTTCATATATATGACTCTCCTACTTCTTCCGACCTACAGTTATTATGCCTACAAACCACCACCCAAACGTTGTGTTCTCTCCGTGAATGTAAGCGTTCTCATATTTGACTCTCACAATTGCTGCTAATTAGTGTTTAGAGGCTTGCAAAGCTGTCCCGAGTGTTGTTTTCTCTAGGTGACTGTAAGCTATCCTATATAACGCTCTGGAACTCCTTTCAAACTGCAGTTTAGCATGCCAACAACACGTCACCCCATAGTTTCTTTCTCTGCATGAATGTAAGCGTTTGTATATATGACTCTGGTACGTCTTTCAAAATACAATTTAGCAGACCTAAAAATCACCCGCCAAGAGTTGCTTTCTCTAAGTGACTGTCAGCTTTCGAACTTCTTCCAATCTATAGTTTAGCATGCCTGCACTACAGTACCCCGTATTTGCTTTCTCTGTGTTAATGTAAGCGTTCGTATTTATGTCTCTCGTACCTCTTCCAAAGTAGAGTTTAGTATGCTCAAAAACGGCCACCCCAACGTTGCTTTCTCTGAGTGAATGTAAGCGTTCCTGCATATGATTCTAACACTTCATTGAAAATAGAGTTTAGCAGGCCTACGAACCACCCCCAGAGAGTTGCTTTCTCTAAATGACTGTAAGCTTTCCAGATATGACTCTCGAGCATCCTCCAAACTATCGTTTAGTAGGCATACAAACATCACTCCATAGTTGCTTTCTCTGCATGAATGTAAGCGTTCCTATATATGATTCTCGTCCTTCTTCCAAACTAGAGTTTAGTATGCCTACAAACCACAACCCCATCGTTGATTTCTCCGAGTGAATGTACCCAGTCCCCCATATGACTCTCCCCCTTCTTCCAAAGTAGAGTTTTGCAGGCCTACAAACCATCCCCCGAAAGTTGGTTTCTATAAATGACGGTACGCTTTCCTATATATTTCTCTTTAACTTCTTGCAAAATAGAGATTTGCATGGCTACAAAAAAGCCACCCCATAATTGCTTTCTCTGCATGAATGTAAGCGTTCCCATATATCATTCTCCTACTTCTTCCAAACTAGAGTTCAGTATGCCTACAAACCACCACACCATCGTTGCTTTCTCTGAGTGAATGTAAGCCTTCCCATATATGACTCTCACTCTGAAAACAAAATAGAGTTTGGCACGCCTACATTCCACACCCAGAGATTTGCTTTAGCGACTCTAAGCTTTCTTATATGTGATTCTCAAACTTCGTCCAAACTAGAGTTTAGCATGCCTAGAAAACACCACCCCACAGTTGCTTTCTCTGCATGAATGTAAGCGTTTGTATATATGACTCTGGTACTTCTTTCAAAATACAATTTAGCACACCGAAAAATCAACCGCCGAGAGTGGCTTTCTCTAAGTGACTGTTTTCGAACTTCTTCCAAATTATATTTTAGCATGCCTACAAAACACCACCCCATAGTTGCTTTCTCTGCATCAATATAAGCGTTCATATATATGCCTCTCTCACTTCATCTAAATTAGAGTTTAGCAGGCCTACAAACAACACCCCGTGAGTTGCTTTCTCTAGGTGACTGTAAACTGTCCTATATAAGAATCTCCAACTTCTTTCAAACTACACCATGCCAACAAAACACCACACCGTGGTTGCTTTCTCTGAGTGAACATAAGCGTTCCCATATATGACTCACACTCTGTTTCCCAAATAGAATTTAGCAGATCTACAAACCAGCCCAAGATTGTTCCTTTCTCTAAGTGACTGTAATTTTCCCCAGATATGACTCTCGCACTTCCTCCAAACTACAGATTAACATGCATACATCGCCACCCCACAGTTGCGTTCTCTGCGTGAATGTAACGGTTCATATATATGACTCTCCTACTTCTTCCCAACTACAGTTATTATGCCTTCAAACCATCACCATGTTTCTTTCTCTGAGTGAATGAATGCAAGCGTTCTCACATTTCATCCAAGTTAGAGTTTAGCAGGCCTACCAATAAACTTCCGAGAGTTGTTTTCTCTGTGTCACTGTAATCTTTCCTATATAAGACTCTCGAACTTCTTCCAAACCACAGTTTAGCATGCCAACAAAATACGACCCCAGAGTTGCTTTCTCTGCCTGAATGTAAGCGTTCATATACATGACTCTCGTACTTCCTCCAAAATACAGTTTAGAATGCCTACAAACCACCACCCAAACGTTGCGTTCTCTGAATGAATGAAAGCATTCCCATGTTTGACTCTCACAATTGATGCAAAGTAGAGTTTAGCAGGCCAAGAAAGGCTCTCCCGAGAGTTGCTTTCTCTAGGTGACTGTAAGCTTTCCTAAATAAGACTCTCCAACTTCTTCCAAACTACAGGTTAACATGCCCACAAAACATCACCCCATGGTTTTTTCTTTGCATGAATGTAAGCATTAGTATATATGACTCTGGTACTTCTTTCAAAATACAATTTAGCAGACCTAAAAATCACCCACCAAGAGTTGCTTTCTCTAAGTGACTGTTCAGGTTTAGAACTTCTTCCAAACTATAGCATGCTTACAAAACACCACCCCGTAGTTGCTTTCTCTGAGTGAATGTAAGCGTTCCCATATATGACTCTCACACTTCAACCAAAATAACTCTATTTCAACCAAAATAACTCTACATTCCACACCCAGAGAGTTGCTTTCTCTACGTGACTGTAAACTTTCCTATATATGACTCTCAAACTTCGTCCAAACTAGAGTTTTGCAAGCCTACAAAACACCACCCCATAGTTGCATTCGGTGCCGGAATGTAAGCGGTTCTACATGTGATTCTCTTGCTTCTTCCAAATTACAGGTTAGTATGCCTAGGAACCACAACCACAACGTTGCTTTCACTGAGTTCCCATATATTATTCTAACACTTCATTGAAAATAGAGTTTAGCAGGCCTACGAAACACCCCCGAGAGCTGCTTTCTCTAAGTGACTGTAAGCTTCCCAGATATGGCTCTCGAACTTCCTCCAAACTATATTTTAGTAGGCATACAAACATCACCCCATAGTTGCTTTCTCTGCGTGAAGGTAAGCGTTCCTATATACGATTCTCATACTTCTTCCAAACTAGAGTTGACTATGCCTACAAATCACAATCCCATCGTTGATTTCTCTGAGTGAATGCACGCGGTCCCCAATATGACTCTCCCCCACTTCCAAACTGGAGTTTTGCAGGTGTACAAAACATCCCCCGAGAGTTGGTTTCTATGACTATACCCTTTCCTATATATTACTCCTTAACTTCTTCCAAACTAGAGATTAGCATGGCTACAAAAAGGCCACCCCATAATTGCTTTCTCTACGTGAATGTAAGCGTTCCCATATATCATTCTCCTACTTCTTCCAAACTAGAGTTTAGTATGCCTACAAACCACCACGCCGTCTTAAACCAAAATAGAGTTTAGCAGGCCTACATTCCACACCCAGAGATTTGCTTTCTCTAAGTGACTCTAAGCTTTCTTATATGTGATTCTCAAACTTCGTCCAAACTAGAGTTTAGCATGCCTATAAGACACCACCCCATAGTTACTTTCAGTGCGTCAAAATGTATGTGTTCCTATATGTGATTCTCGTGCTTCTTCCAAACTGCAGTTTAGTAAGCCTACAAACAACCCCATCGTTGCTTTCTCTGAGTGAATGTAAGCGTTCTCATATATGATTCTCACACTTCAACTAAAACAGGGTTTTGCAGGCCTACAAACAACCCGCCAAGACTTGCTTTTTCAAAGTGGCTGTTACTTTTCCTATATAGGACTCTGGAACTTCTCCCAAGCTAGACTTTAACATGTCTACCTGACACTACTCCGTAGTTGCTCTCGCTGTGTGTATTTAAGCGTTCCTATATATGAGTCTTGTACTTCTTCCTAACTAGCATCTGGCATGCCAAAATAACACTCCCCCATAGTTGCTTTCTTTGAGTCAATGTAAACATTCCTATATATGTCTCTCGCACTTCTTCCAAACTAGAGTTGAATAAGTCTACAAACCAATCCCCGACAGCTGTTTTCTCTGAACGAATTTAAGCGTTCCTTATATATGACTATGGCACTTCCTCCAAACTAGAGTTTAGCAAGCCTACACTCCACCCCTGTTCGTTGCTTTCTCTAAGTTACTGTAAGCTTTCCTATACATGGCTCTCGAAATTTTCCAAACTAGAGTTAGCATGCCTACTATACACCTACACATAATTGCTTTGTCTGAGTGAATATAAGCCTTCCTATACATGACTGTCGCACTTTTTCCAAATTAGAGTGTAGCCAGCCTGGAAAGCACCCCTTATAGTTGCTTTCATTGAGTGAATGTTAACATTCCTATGTATGACTCTCGCAACTTTTCCAATCTAAGATTTTAGCAATGCTACAAATCCCCCGCCGAGAGTTCCTATACATAACTGTCCTGTTTTTCCAAGCTAGAGTTTAGGAAGCCTAGAAACCGTCCCCCCGTAGACGCTTTATGTGAACGTAAGCGTTCCTATATATGACTCTCGCCTTCCTCCAAACTAGAGCTTAGCAAGCCTACAAACCAACTCCCTATAATTGCTTTCTCTGAAAGAATGATATCGTTCCTATATAAGACTCTCGAACTTCTTCCAAACCAGAGTTTAACAAGCCAAAAAAGCACCCCCCATAGATGCTTCCTCTAACTCAAAGCTAATATTCCTATATATGATTCAGCTTCTTCATCCAAACTAGAGTAAGGCAAGCCTACAAATCACACACCAATAGTTGCTTTCTATAAGTAAATGTAAGCATCCCTATATATGACTATAGTAATTCTTCCAAACTGGAGTTTAGCAAGCCTACAGACACCAGGACTCCACTCCATAGTACCCTGGGCATTGGCGCCTGCCTGTCATGCAGGACATAGGGGCGGACGCTCATCTCAGACACTGCATTGGTGGATTGTAGGCTTTTTTAAGTTTTTGAATTGCAAAAGTCTGAGAATTGGAATTCGGTTTATGGTAAGGTTAGGTGTTAGGGACTAGGATTAGGTTTAGGGGTTAGGGTTTTAGGTTAGAATTAGGGTTAGGATTACTGTTAGGGTTAGAGATTAGGATTATGTTTAGTGGTTGGGTTTAGGTTTAGGATGAGAGGCAAGAGTAAGGGTCAGGGATTAGGGTTACTATTAGGAGTTAGATTCAGGGCTTAGGAAGGGTTTGGTTTAGTGATAGGGTTCGGGCTTACGTTTAACGGTGTGTGTTAGGGCACGGGTCCTGTCTAACGTACGGGGCACTGTGGGTGTGGAGCAAGGCTGCGTCCCCACTTCATCGTTCCCTGGGGGTTGGGCATCAACTGTCACGCAGGACAAAGGCAGAGGCTCATCTCACGCATGGTTAGGATTAAGGTTTAAGGTTAGGGTCAGGGTTGAGGGTTAGGGTGAGGGTTAACAGAGTCAGGGTAAGGGGGTTAGGGATAGGGTTAGTGTTAAGGGTTACGGGTAGGTTTAGGGTTCAGGGTTAGAGTTAGCATTAGGGCTTAAGGTTAGGATTAGGCGGTAGGTTAGATTTAGGGTTAGATCTAGGCGTTAGGGTAAGGGCTAGCGTTAGGGTTAAGAGATAGGGTAGGTTGAATGCTTAGGATTAGGATTAGGGTTTGGGGTTAAAGTAAGTGTTAGGGGTTAGATTAAGGATCAAAGGTTAGGGTTATTTTTAGCTGTAGTGTTAGGGTTAGGGATAAGGGATACCATTAGCATTAAGGGTCTTCCTTACTGTAGGGTTAAGTGTTAGGCTTAGAGTTAAAGGTTAAGGTTAGGGTCAGTGTTAAGATTTAGGGTGAGGGTTAACGGTTAGGGTAAAGGTTAAGCGTTAGGGTTAGGGATTAGTGATTAGGGTTTTTGGTTAGTGTTAGGGTTAGCGGTTAGGAGTTAGTGTTTTATGAAGGGGTATGGTTAGAATTAGGATTGGGGTTAGAGTTAGGGTGAGGTATAGGGGTTAGGTTTAGGGGTTAGTTTTAGGGTAAAAGGATACGATTAGGGCTACGGGTTGGGCTTAGGTTTAGGGTTAAAGTTTACTGCTAGGGTTAGGGATAGGGTTCAGGGTTAGCTTTAGGGGTTCTGGTTAGGGTTAGGTGTTAGGTTAGTGTCAGGGTTAGGTCTAGTCGTGAGGGTAAGGTTTAGGGTTAGCTTTAAGAGCTAGGGTTAGGTTTAATGGTTAGGATTAGGATTAGGGTTAAGGGTTAGGGTAAGGCTTAGGGGTTAGGGTGAAGGGTTAGGGTCAAGGGTTAGGGTTTTTGTTAGGCATAGCGTTGGGGTTAGAAGTAAGGGTTACTGTCAGTGTTAGGGTTGTAGGTAGGGTTACGGTTAGGGTTAGCGGTTTAGAATTAGGGTTAGGGATTAGGTGTCACAGTGATGACTAGGAGATAGGGTTAGAATTATGGGATAGGGGTTGTTCTCAGGAAATGGGTTATGCATTAACGTTAGGATAAGAGGTTAAAGTTAGGCGCACGGTGAGGTTTACGTGTTAAGGGGAGAAATAGGAACAGGGTTGGGTGTTATGTTCAGGGTTAGGGTTATCTGTTAAAGGTATTGTTTATGCTTAGCGCACGGGCCCTGTCTGCATTAGGCGGGCGGGGGGAGTTTAGGGGGCTGGGCTTGTACCCGGGAACCCACTCTATCATACTCTGGGTATGGGCCCGTGGGTTTCATGCAGGACACAGTGGTAGAGCCTCCTTTCACGCATGGCATGGGAGGATTGCAGGCTTTCTAAACTCTAAGAAAGCAAGAAGTCTGAGAATTAGATTTAGGGTTAGGATTCTAGTTAGGGTTAAGGATGAAGTTTAGTGTTAGGGTGAGGGCTTAGGGTTAGGGATTAGGGTTAGGGTTAAAGGTTACTCTTAGGTTTAACGGTTACACTTTGGTTTAGGGTTGAGGTTTACGGTTAGGGTTAAGATGAGGGGTTAGGGTTTGGTACAGGGTTAGGGTAAAGTGTTAGGTTTAGAGTTGAAGATTAGGATTAGGGTTAGGATTAAAGGTTAGCGTGAGAGTTAACGCTTAGGGTTAAGGTTAAGAGTTAGGGTTTAGGGTTAGGGTTAGGGTTAGGGTTAGGGTTAGTTTTAGGGTTAGAGTTATGTGCTATGGTTTGTGTTAGAGGTTAGGGTTAGGTTTACTGGTGACGGTTAGGGTTACGTTTAGGGGTTAGCATTAGGATTAGGGTTAGGGTTAAGGGATAGGATTAGGGTTAAGTGTTGGTTTTAGGGTTAGGGTTTAGTGTTAGGGTTAGCATTAAGGATTAGGGTTAGGGTCAGGGTTAAATGCTTGGGTGCAGGTAATGGTTAGGGTCAGGGTTAAGGTTCACGGATAGGGTTAGTGTTAAGGGTTACGGGTAGGTTTAGGGTTCAGGGTTAGTGTTAGCATTAGGGCTTAAGGTTAGGATTAGGCGGTAGGTTAGATTTAGGGTTAGATCTAGGCGTTAGGGTAAGGGCTAGCGTTAGGGTTAAGAGATAGGTTTAGGTTTAATGCTTAGGATTAGGGTTAGGGTTTGGGGTTAAAGTAAGTGTTAGGGGTTAGGTTTAAGGATCCAAGGTTAGGGTTATTTTTAGCTGTAGTGTTAGGGTTAGGGATAAGGGATCCCATTAGCATTAAGGGTCATCCTTACTGTAGGGTTAAGGGTTAGGCTTAGAGTTAAAGTGTTAAGGTTAGGGTCAGTGTTAAGATTTAGGGTGAGGGTTTACGGTCAGGGTAAAGGTTAAGCGTTAGTGTTAGGGATTAGTGATTAGGGTTTTTGGTTAGTGTTAGGGTTAGCGGTAAGGAGTTAGTGTTTTATGAAGGGGTATGGTTAAAATTAGGATTGGGGTTAGAGTTAGGGTGAGGTATAGGGGTTAGGTTTAGGGGTTAGTTTTAGGGTAAAAGGATAGGATTAGGGTTACGGGTTGGGCTTAGGTTTAGGGTTAAAATTTACTGCTAGGGTTAGGGATAGGGTTCAGGGTTAGCTTTAGGGGTTCTGGTTAGGATTAGGTGTCAGGTTAGTGTCAGGGTTAGGTCTAGTTGTGAGGGTAAGGTTTAGGGTTAGCGTTAAGAGCTAGGGTTAGGTTTAATGGTTAGGATTAGGATTAGGGTTAAGGGTTAGGGTAAGGCTTAGGGGTTAGGGTGAAGGGTTAGGGTCAAGGGTTAGGGTTTTTGTTAGGCATAGCGTTGGGGTTAGAAGTAAGGGTTACTGTCAGTGTTAGGGTTGTAGGTAGGGTTACGGTTAGGGTTAGCGGTTTAGAATTAGGGTTAGGGATTAGGTGTCACAGTGATGACTAGGAGATAGGGTTAGAATTATGGGATAGGGGTTGTTCTCAGGAAATGGGTTATGCATTAACGTTAGGATAAGAGGTTAAAGTTAGGCGCACGGTGAGGTTTACGTGTTAAGGGGAGAAATAGGAACAGGGTTGGGTGTTATGTTCAGGGTTAGGGTTATCTGTTAAAGGTATTGTTTATGCTTAGCGCACGGGCCCTGTCTGCATTAGGCGGGCGGGGGGAGTTTAGGGGGCTGGGCTTGTACCCGGGAACCCACTCTATCATACTCTGGGTATGGGCCCGTGGGTTTCATGCAGGACACAGTGGTAGAGCCTCCTTTCACGCATGGCATGGGATGATTGCAGGCTTTCTAAACTCTAAGAAAGCAAGAAGTCTGAGAATTAGATTTAGGGTTAGGATTCTGGTTAGGGTTAAGGATGAACTTTAGTGTTAGGGTGAGGGCTTAGCGTTAGGGAATAGGGTTAGGATTAAAGGTTACTCTTAGGTTTAACGGTTACACTTTGGTTTAGGGTTGAGGTTTACGGTTAGGGTTAAGATGAGGGGTTAGGGTTTGGTACAGGGTTAGGGTTAAGTGTTAGGTTTAGGGTTGAAGATTAGGATTAGGGTTAGGATTAAAGGTTAGCGTGAGAGTTAACGCTTAGGGTTAAGGTTAAGTGTTAGGGTTTAGGGTTAAGTTTAGGGTTAGTTTTAGGGTTAGAGTTATGTGCTATGATTTGTGTTAGAGGTTAGGGTTAGGTTTACTGGTCACGGTGAGGGTTACGTTTAGGGGTTAGCATTAGGGTTAGGGTTAAGGGATAGGATTAGGGTTAAGTGTTGGGCTTAGGGTTAGGGTTTAGTGTTAGGGTTAGCATTAAGGATTAGGGTTAGGGTCAGGGTTAAATGCTTGGGTGCGGGTAATGGTTAGGGTCAGGGTTAAGGTTCAAGGATAGGGTTAGTGTTAAGGGTTACGGGTAGGTTTAGGGTTCAGGGTTAGAGTTAGCATTAGGGCTTAAGGTTAGGATAGGCGGTAGGTTAGATTTAGGGTTAGATCTAGGCGTTAGGGTAAGGGCTAGCGTTAGGGTTAAGAGATAGGGTTAGGTTTAATGCTTAGGATTAGGGTTAGGGTTTGGGTTAAAGTAAGTGTTAGGGGTTAGGTTTAAGGATCAAAGGTTAGGGTTATTTTTAGCTGTAGTGTTAGGGTTAGGGATAAGGGAACCCATTAGCATTAAGGGTCTTCCTTATTGTAGGCTTAAGGGTTAGGCTTAGAGTTAAAGGTTAAGGTTAGAGTCAGTGTTAAGATTTAGGGTGAGGGTTAACGGTTAGGGTAAAGGTTAAGCGTTAGGGTTAGGGATTAGTGATTATGGTTTTTGGTTAGTGTTAGGGTTAGCGGTTAGGAGTTAGTGTTTTATGAAGGGGTATGGTTAGAATTAGGATTGGGGTTAGAGTTAGGGTGAGGTATAGGGGTTAGGTTTAGGGGTTAGTTTTAGGGTAAAAGGATAGGATTAGGGTTACGGGTTGGGCTTAGGTTTAGGGTTAAAGTTTACTGCTGGGGTTAGGGATAGGGTTCAGGGTTATCTTTAGGGGTTCTCATTAGGGTTAAACGCTGAACACCTGCAAATAATTTTCAACGTAGTGGTTAATTGAAAAGCTCTGTGGCATACTTCTTGGAACAAGCCAGTTACCTGTTCCCACGCAAAGAGGAGTATGTAGAACCATGGTGGATTTCCAGCTCATGAAGTAAAGGATTATTAAAGGAACGGGATGACCATGGGGATCATCGTTAATTCTCTGAAACAGAATCCGCCCTTTTCACCTGTCAAACACATGCCCACTTCTCCTCTCTGGGGATAATAAAAACTAACCAGCGAATTGACAGAGGGCCTCACCCCCCATCCACATCGACCACACACACAAAAAAAAACCGTACCCTCCAGCTACTAATTATAATGCTAACTTGCAAAATTTCCCTCCTTTTTAAAACAATGGAAAAATGTTGGTGGGGTGATACTTAGAAGAATGGCTTCTTGTCAGTCTCCACTATCAAAAATAGGCAACACCAAGTCAGCTACTCCTCAGCATAGTTATGTCCGTCGCAGCCTTCTTGGGTTTCAGGAGGCACAAACAAACGTTATCACAATTATGGTGAAACGCTGAATACCTGCAAATAATTTTCAACGTAGTGGTTAATTGAAAACTCTGCGGCATACTTCTTGGAACAAGCCAGTTACCTGTTCCCACGCAAAGAGGAGTATATAGAACCATGTTGGATTTCCAGCTGATGAAGTAAAGGATTATTAAAGGAACGGGATGACCATGGTGATTATCGTTAATTCTCTGTAACAGAATCGGCCCTTTTCACCTGCCAAACACATGCCCACTTCTCCTCTCTGGGGATAATAAAAACTAACCAGCGAACTGACAGAGGGCCTCACCCCCCCATCCACATCGACCACGCACAAAAAAAAAAAAACCGTACCCTCCAGCTACTAATTATAATGCTAACTTGCAAAATTTCCCTGCCTTTTAAAACAATGGAAAAATGGTGGTGGGATGATACTTAGAAGAATGGCTTCTTGTCTGTCTCCACTAACAAAAATAGGCAACACCAAGTAAGCTACTCCTCAGCATAGTTATGTCCGTCGCAGCCTTCTTGGGTTTCAGGAGGCACATACAAACGTTATCAAAATTATGGTGAAACGCTGAAAACCTGCAAATAATTTTCAATGTACTGGTTAATTTGAAAACTCTCCAGCATACTTCTTGGAACAAGCCAGGAACCTGTGCCCACGCATAGAGGAGTATATAGAAACATTTTGGAATCCCAGCTGATGAAGCAAAGGATTCTTAAAGGAATGAGATGACCATGCGGATCCTGTTTAATTCTCTGAAACAGAATCCGCACTTTTCACCTGCCAAACACATGCCCACTACTCTTCTCTAGGGATAATAAAAACAAACCAGCGATCTGACAGAGGGCCTGAACACACATCCTGACCGTCCCCACAAAAAAAAAGTGCCCTACAGCTACTAATTATAATGCCAATTTGCAAAATTTCCCTGCATTTTTAAACAATGGAGAAATGATGGTGGGATGATACTTAGAAGAATGGCTTCTTGTCAGTCTCCACTGACAAAAATAGGCAAAACCAAGTCAGTTACGCCTCAGCATACTTATGTCCGTAGCAGCCATATTTGGTTTCAGTAGGCACATACACTCGTTATCACAATTATGGTGAAACGCTGAAAACCTGCAAAGGATTTTCAACATACTGGTTAATTGCAAAGCTCTGAGGCATACTTCTTGGAACAAGCCAGTTTCCTGTGCCCACGCATAGAGAAGTATATAGAAGCATGGTGGATTCCCAGCTCATGAAGCAAAGGATTCTTAAAGGAACGGGATGACCATGCGGATCCTGTTTAATTCTCTGAAACAGATCTGCAGTTTTCACCTGCCATACTAATACCCACTTCTCCTCTCTGGGGATAATAAAAACAAACCAGCGAACTGACAGAGGGCCTGACCAACACATCCACACCGACCCCACAGGAAAAAAAAAAAAAAACACCGTAGCCTCCAGCTACTAATTATAATGCTAACTTGCAAAATTTTCCCGCATTTTTAAACAATGGAAAAATGATGGTGAGATGATACTTAGAAGAATGGATTCTTGTCAGTCTCCACTAACAAAAATAGGCAACACCAAGTCAGCTACGCCTCAGCATCGTTATGTTCGTGGCAGCCATCTTGGGTTTCAAGAGGCACAAACAAACGTTATCACAATTATGGTGAAACGCTGAACACCTGCAAATAATTTTCAACATAGTGGTTAACTGAAAAGCTCTGCGTCATACTTCTTGGAACAAGCCAGTTACCTGTTCCCACGCAAAGAGGAGTATATAGAACCATGGTGGATTTCCAGCTGATGAAGTAAAGGATTATTAAAGGAACGGGATGACCATGGGGATCATCGTTAATTCTCTGAAACAGAATCCGCCCTTTTCACCTGCCAAACACATGCCCACTTCTCCTCTCTGGGGATAATAAAAACTAACCAGCGAACTGACAGAGGGCCTGACCCCCCCATCCACATCGACCACACAAACAAAAAAAACCGTACCCTGCAGCTACTAATTATAATGCTAACTTGCAAAATTTGCCTGCCTTATAAAACAATGGAAAAATGGTGGTGGGATGATACTTAGAAGAATGGCTTCTTGTTAGTCTCCACCCAAAAAAATAGGCAACACCAAGTCAGCTACTCCTCAGCATAGTTATGTCCGTCGCAGCCTTCTTGGGTTTCAGGAGGCACATACAAACGTTATCACAATTATGGTGAAACGCTGCACATCTGCAAATAATTTTCAACGTAGTGGTTAATTGAAAAGCTCTGCGGCATACTTCTTGGAACAAGCCAGTTACCGGTTCCCACGCAAAGAGGAGTATATAGAACCATGGTGGATTTCCAGCTGATGAAGTAAAGGATTATTAAAGGAACGGGATGACCATGGGGATCATCGTTAATTCTCTGAAACAGTATCCGCCCTTTTCACCTGCCAAACACATGCCCACTTCTCCTCTCTGGGGATAATAAAAACAAACCAGCGAACTGACAGAGGGCCTGACCAACACATCCACACCGACCGCACAGGAAAAAAAAAAAAAAAAAACACCGTAGCCTCCAGCTACTAATTATAATGCTAACTTGCAAAATTTTCCTGCATTTTTAAACAATGGAAAAATGATGGTGAGATGATACTTAGAAGAATGGATTCTTGTCAGTCTCCACTAACAAAAATAGGCAACACCAAGTCAGCTACGCCTCAGCATCCTTATGTTCGTGGCAGCCATCTTGGGTTTCAGGAGGCACAAACAAACGTTATCACAATTATGGTGAAACGCTGAACACCTGCAAATAATTTTCAACGTAGTGGTTAATTGAGAATCTCTGCGGCATACTTCTTGGAACAAGCCAGTTACCTGTTCCCACGGAAACAGGAGTATATAGAACCATGGTGGATTTCAGGCTGATGAAGTAAAGGATTATTAAAGGAACGGGATGACCATGGGGATCATCGTTAAATCTCTGAAACAGAATCCGCCCTTTTCACCTGCCAAACACATGCCCACTTCTCCCCTCTGGGGATAATAAAAACTAACCAGCGAACTGACAGAGGGCCTGACCCCCCCATCCACATCGCCCACACACACACAAAAAAAAACCGTACACTCCAGCTACTAATTATAATGCTAACTTGCAAAATTTCCCTGCATTTTAAAACAATGGAAAAATGGTGGTGGGATGATACTTAGAAGAATGGCTTCTTGTCAGTCTCCACTAACAAAAATAGGCAACACCAAGTCAGCTACTCCTCAGCATAGTTATGTCCGTCGCAGCCTTCTTGGGTTTCAGGAGGCACCAACAGACGTTATCACAATTACGGTGAAATGCTGAACACCTGCAAATAATTTTCAACGTAGTGGTTAATTGAAAAGCTCTGCGGCATACTTCTTGGAATAAGCCAGTTACCTGTTCCCACGCAAAGAGGAGTATATAGAACCATGGTGGATTTCCAGCTGATGAAGTAAAGGATTATTAAAGGAACGGGATGACCATGGGGATCATCGTTAATTCTCTGAAACAGAATCCGCCCTTTTCTCCTGCCAAACACATGCCCACTTCTCCTCTCTGGTTATAATAAAAACTAACCAGAGAACTTACAGAGGGCCTGACCCCCCCATCCACATCGACCACACACAAAAAAAAACCGTACCCTCCAGCTACTAATTATAATGCTAACTTGCAAAATTTCCCTGCATTTTAAAACAATGGAAAAATGGTGGTGGGATGATACTTAGAAGAATGGCTTCTTGTCTGTCTCCACTAACAAAAATAGGCAACACCAAGTCAGCTACTCCTCAGCATAGTTATGTCCGTCGCAGCCGTCTTGGGTTTCAGGAGGCTCATACAAACGTTATCACAATTATGGTGAAACGCTGAAAACCTGCAAATAATTTTCAACGTACTGGTTAATTTGAAAACTCTCCAGCATACTTCTTGGAACAAGCCAGGTACCTGTGCCCACGCATAGAGGAGTATATAGAAATATGGTGGAATCCCAGCTGATGAAGCAAAGGATTCTTAAAGGAATGAGATGACCATGCGGATCCTGTTTAATTCTCTGAAACAGAATCCGCACTTTTCACCTGCCAAACACATGCCCACTACTCTTCTCTGGGGATAATAAAAACAAACCAGCGATCTGACAGAGGGCCTGAATGCGGGGAGTTAGCTACGCTCCCCGCAAAGAGGTCCTTTTCTCTTTGTTCTGATCAGATCTCTAAGTTGACTACGCCAGTTTGCAGGGAGTTAGCTACGCTCCCTGCAAAGAGGTTTTTTCTTCCGATCAGGTCTCTCAGGCAGGGGTCATCGCAAAGGATGAAAAATATAGTAGGAAAAAGAAATAAAAATATAAATTAATGGCAATAATAATACACAGAGCCAAAGATATAGTTTATAAAGTGAAAGTTTATGAAAATAGATAAAGAAGGGTATCCGGATGGAAATATTTTACCCGCATCAAATATTTCCCCGACTGAAACTCCACACAGGTATTATATAGGGTACATACAGGCTCCGGTTGCCAAGCGCAACGGGATTTTGATACTAACAGGCAGTTTGCTTTAGGGTCAAAGTCTCCTAAAAGTCTACTACAGATCCTTTAACTAACTCTAACTAGGGGAACAATGGGTTATAAAATCTTCTTGGGGCAAACTTCTAAGTTTTATGATAAGGCTATTACTTTAGCAACAAACAGAGACATCTTGGCTCTGGTGATTGTGTTCTTGGAGACAGAGATGATCCCAGAAGTCAACATGGGCTGTGCTTTGTGTTAATTACTTGAACCGCATGGTTCCATCTGGGCCCGGCTTGGGCATTAGCATATCTATCTGATTAGCTCTCATCTCCGGGGGTCCACCTGTCAGCAGCACCAGCAACCTTTGGTCCTAAGGGAGGCCTGCCTTGTCTTTCAAAACAGGTGAGAACCAAAGGCCCAGTTTACAGCTGTCTCCTTGAGATGCAGCTTCTACTGACCAGCAAGACGCCCTCCTGAGACGAGGCAGCTTTTGAACTAACACATTTATCTTTTCCTTAAGGCAAAGCCTTATTTGACTTCTGAAATCAAATCTTGTCTCCAGAAATACAGGGGGCATTTCTACAACTCAGTATTCTTAGGCTCAACATCTCCCCCTTTTTTATTTTTTGAAGAAAGTTGATGGAGTTGGACAGCCATCACAGCGAGGAGTTGGTCTCTGGATTCTTGTCTGCTTTGGAGTTTTCTCCAGACTATAAATAAACACAAGCAAAGGATTAAAATAATGCTAAAAGTTACAATAGTGGAACTCCCATAGATCTTAAGATGATAAAGTGGATCAGCTGACTCCAAACCAGAAGAGATGTCATCAATAATGTCAGCTTCAGAGAGCAATTTAAGTTTGTGACTGAAGGTACTTAATATTTCTTGTTGTAAATTTTTAATCTCTTCAGTCAGATTTCCTTGATTAAGTAGATGTTTTTTGATGTTTTCCCAAGGAAACCGAGTTTGATTATATATATGAGGTGTAACACAAAATTGAGTGATATTCCAATCACAACGAAGTCTAAGTTGCTTTTGTAGACTTATAACCTGGTCTCCCAACAAGGTGACTGCTTGCTGTAAGTCAGCCACTTGAGTAGCTAATTTAGAGTCAATTTGATTTTGTGTAGACCATAGTTGATTTGAATCATGGTGCCAGTTTTGAACAAATTCAGTGGTCTGAACGGTCTGATGTAGAGCCACACCTGCGGTGGCCGCAGAAGCAGTGACAGCAATGATTCCCAAAATAGCTGCTATTAAGAGACCAATAAATCTTTTTGTACGTTTAAGAATGTGGTTAAGTAGTTTATCCAAAAGGAACATTGCTGGTGTTTCTTGCCAGACTCTATTCATTTTAACAGGTAACCACAGTCCTGTTCTGGCTTTGAAAATATAAAGTGTTTCTTTATAAGGGTTGAACTTTATAGAATTCTTAATACAGGTATAATAAGAACAGTTGTCACAGGTCACTAGGAAAGAAGGTTCTTTATAAACAGCATGTCCAATCATAAATAAGTAAGGCAGTCTAACACAAACTTGAATATAATGAGTAGAATTTAAATTAAAAGTCCATTCTCGGCTATTGTTTGTATCCAGTGTGTGTGCTAATCCAGGCCTGCAAAGGGTGCAAAGCAGCTGATATTTTCCACAATTGATCATGAATAGGGCCATCTAAAATATGAGGAGCTGGAGAGCTCATACCATCATTGAGCCATGTAATATGACTTTTAAGGTCAGTGTCTTTTACAGACATCGAGGTGGCAGTTTTATTCCAATGAAGCTTTTTAAAATTGTGAGAGGAGGCAGGATGTCCATAGGGACTCCAGTCTAGGACAACACCATAAGATGTGGACCCAGCAAGAATGCGCCCCGTGTGAGCTCTATAATTGTCCCATTGTACCCAAGTTTTAGGATCAGAAATTATTACTTTCTTACAAAGGAGTATATCTGTGGGTGCAATTTTAGAATGCCCAATAGTGATGTGTCTGGTTGCCAGACACTCTTACCACCATGCTCACCACGCAGATCATGGCAAGAAAAAGATTTACAGACGTTTTAGGTACAAATGTCCGGTTCAATATCTTGTCTGCTTCTTTGTATGTTCTCTTCAGCTGTCCCCACGTCATGGTCTGTGCCTGACGTGTCTTCTGCTTTTTCCCCTTGAGTTTCCACTCTGGGTTTGATTCTTCTGCTTGGAATCCAGACTGTTGGTCTGTCATCTGTCAAAACACAAGCAAAAACTCTCCCCCACACCTTTGCCCATCCTTTTTTCCATTTATTTTCTACATTATCTTTCCACCAGATAGGCTGGTGAGGGAAAGAGTCTGATTGTGGACTCCCATTCCAATGCTTTTCTATTGCTGTTAATTTATCTTCCTTATGAATATTCAAAAAATTTTAGGTAAATAAGGCTTGATTTATTCTGTCTTTGGGAGACTGTCTACCTCCCCCTTTTTGTTTTAATAACATGTTTTTTAAAGTTTGATGTGTACGTTCTATAATACCTTGTCCTTGAGGATTATAAGGAATGCCAGTAATGTGCTTGATGTCTCATTTAATATAAAAAGCTGCAAAAGAATGACTAGTGTAAGCAGGGCCATTGTCAGTTTTAATGGTGGCTGGGACTCCCATTTATACAAAACAGGAGTGTAAACGTGAAAGTACATGTCTAACAGTTTCTCCAGAGGATGGAGTAGCCATAATAAGACTGGAATAAGTATCTACAGTAACACGTACAATACCTAACTTGCCAAATTTAGGAATATGAGTAACATCCATTTGCCATAATTCATTTGGCGAGAGACCTCGAGAATTAAGTCCTGCAGAAAATTTAAGCTGATTAATTAATTGACAAGTGGGACAATGAGAAACAATACGTTTGGCTTGATTATTAATTGTATAATTATATTGATTATTTTTAAATCAGTTAACATTTGCCATTTGCCAGATTTCTTTTTAATAACAAATATAGGAGAATTCCACGGACTGGTGGACTCCTCTATATGTCCTGCTTGTAATTGTTCTTCTCCTAATATTTGAAGAGCACCCAATTTTTCTTGGTTTAGTGGCCACTGCTCTGTCCATATAGGCTTTTGTGATATCCAATTTAAAGCCAGAGCATAATGGTGCTTTTCAGCAGCAGTGGCCGCTATCCAAAATTTGGATAGCATAAACCATGCCGAGAAGTATGTGCCTTTGGTGCCTCGAAAGTCTTAGCCCCTTGGCTCCTTTTACCCAAACCAAAACAAGGGTTATAATTCATATTTAACATAATCTGTTTAGCAGGAGCAGATGTATTAGGTATATTGATGTATGCTCCCCATTGCTGTAACAAATCTCTTCCCCACAAATTAATAGTGATGTTAGCCACGTAAGGTTTTAAAGTGGCTGTCTGTCCATCAGGACCTGAACAATTTAAAATTTGTCGACTTTGAAATATGTCAGTCATCGTTCCTATTCCGGTAAGAACAGTAGGAACTTCTTGTAAAGGCCAAGCCTTTGGCCAAAAACTTTTAGAAATAATTGTAACATCAGCCCCAGTATCTACAAGTCCAACAAAAGATTTGCCATTTAACTTAATCTCTAATTGAGGTCTCTGGTCATTAATTAAAGCTTGCCAATACACTTTAGTTCCAGTGCTCCCAAAACCTCCTTGCCTTAGAACTTCTGTATATAAGGTAACAATAGAAGTTGTGCAGTACGGTCTCTAGCCTGAATAAGATAATCAAAATTGGAACTCATCATTAACTGAAATTTTTCCTGAGTAATCTGAATCAACTATACCCAAATGTACTGAAATCCCTTTTAAGGTAAGAGAGCTCCGGTCAGTGATAAAAGCTCCGGAAAGTTGTTTATAATTTTTTTTTTTTTCCAAAATGTCCTTTACGGACGTAATCGAGACATTTTACGACAGTTTTTTGCTTTCTGGGAATGCCTTTCCCACTGCTAGCCTCAGCCAACATTTGTATTTTAAAAGCCTCTGATTTAACTTTTCGGCGAAACCCTTTTTTTTTTTTTTTTGAGCGGCGGATGTAAAAGCCGCTAACATTTTGAATTAGTATTATTAAAAGCCAATATATGTAATATTAAATTTTTTAAGTCAGGCGGACTAACCGTGTTTTGCACATCTTGTAATCTAGTGATAAAATCTACATAAGTTTCATTAACATTTTCTTTAACATCTTACACAAGAAAACACAGACTGTTTAGGAGAAGCTATCTTCTCTTATGTTCTAATACAGCACTGTTGAATTTGAGCAATAACCTGATCATCTTTTCTAAGATCTTAGTTTGTTCTTTAAAAGTTTTTTTTTTTTTTTTTTTAACAGCCTCTCTCAACGGTGGATCATGCTTCAGGGAATCATTTGCATTAGAGAGTAGCGGTTCCCAAGCTTAAAGCGGCTGACTTGAGCCGCGCAGAGAGCTCTTAAAGTGAAAGTTCTCCTTTAGAATTCTTTCTTTTTCTCTTTTCTATATTTTCTATAGACCCGAGAAGAGGGTCGGTACCTACTTTTATTGGCTTTGTCTTATCCTGGCCCAATGCAGACGGAAGGTCCCAATTGACCTTCTCTTTTCTGCTAAAAACAGGCTCCAGATCTTTTACTAAGCTTATTTTAGGACGGATATCCTCCGTCTCGCTAAAAGAGAATTCTGAGTTAGAATGAAACAGCTGTAGAGCTTGAGAAATTAAAGAGCAGAGCTTTTAAATACATAGAGAAATTTAATTTATTTATTTATTTATTTATTTTCGGAGCGCTTTTCATAATGTTTTCAGCGCCAACTACTTTTGCTGCAGCTTGAACTCACCCGGAGGTGGGAACCAATCACAGTGCTTGGAAATTAAATTAACAATTTCTCGAGATTTTTCTTTTTGGCAATTACTCTAGTACTCTTTAATAAGCTCTCAACAATTCCACATACTCAGAAAAGATAGTCTTCCTCATTATTTTAATCCGGACAGAATAATAATTTACTTTGCCCTGGAGATGTTCACTTACCTCTCACTAGGTAAGACGCGCGCGCGACTTTCAATCCACTCCAGGTCCCTTGCGATGCAATTCGGGAACTCTTCGCTCGAGCAAAGCCTTTTGCCTTAAAGACCCTATCGGAGTGTCCTGCCGACTACGCCAGTTTGCGGGGAGTTAGCTACGCTCCCCGCAAACAGGTCCTTTTTTTTTTTTTTTTTTTTTGTTTATAAAGTGAAAGTTTATGAAAATAGATAAAGGAGGGTATCCGGATGGAAATATTTTACCCGCATCAAATATTTCCCCGACTGAAACTCCACACAGGTATTATATAGGGTACATACAGGCTCCGGTTGCCAAGCGCAACGGGATTTTGATACTAACAGGCAGTTTGCTTTAGGGTCAAAGTCTCCTAAAAGTCTACTACAGATCCTTTAACTAACTCTAACTAGGGGAACAATGGGTTATAAAATCTTCTTGGGGCAAACTTCTAAGTTTTATGATAAGGCTATTACTTTAGCAACAAACAGAGACATCTTGGCTCTGGTGATTGTGTTCTTGGAGACAGAGATGATCCCAGAAGTCAACATGGGCTGTGCTTTGTGTTAATTACTTGAACTGCATGGTTCCATCTGGGCCCGGCTTGGGCATTAGCATATCTATCTGATTAGCTCTCATCTCCGGGGGTCCACCTGTCAGCAGCACCAGCAACCTTTGGTCCTAAGGGAGGCCTGCCTTGTCTTTCAAAACAGGTGAGAACCAAAGGCCCAGTTTACAGCTGTCTCCTTGAGATGCAGCTTCTACTGACCAGCAAGACGCCCTCCTGAGACGAGGCAGCTTTTGAACTAACACATTTATCTTTTCCTTAAGGCAAAGCCTTATTTGACTTCTGAAATCAAATCTTGTCTCCAGAAATACAGGGGGCATTTCTAAAACTCAGTATTCTTAGGCTCAACTCCTGAACACCCATCCTGACCGACCCCACAAAAAAAAAGTACCCTCCAGCTACTAATTATAATGCCAATTTGCAAAATTTCCCTGCATTTTTAAACAATGGAGAAATGATGGTGGGATGATACTTAGAAGAATGGCTTCTTGTCAGTCTCCACTGACAAAAATAGGCAACACCAAGTCAGCTACGCCTCAGCATAGTTATGTCCATAGCAGCCATATTTGGTTTCAGTAGGCACATACACACGTTATCACAATTATGGTGAAAGGCTGAAAACCTGCAAAGGATTTTCAACATACTGGTTAATTGAAAAGCTCTGAGGCATACTTCTTGGAACAAGCCAGTTTCCTGTACCCACGCATAGAGAAGTATATAGAACCATGGTGGATTCCCAGCTCATGAAGCAAAGGATTCTTAAAGGAACGGGATTACCATGCAGATCCTGTTTAATTCTCTGAAACAGAATCCGCACTTTTCACCTGCCATACTAATACCCACTTCTCCTCTCTGGGGATAATAAAAACAAACCAGCGAACTGACAGAGGGCCTGACCAACACATCCACACCGACCCCACAGGAAAAAAAAAAAAAAAAAACACCGTAGCCTCCAGCTACTAATTATAATGCTAACTTGCAAAATTTTCCTGCATTTTTAAACAATGGAAAAATGATGGTGAGATGATACTTAGAAGAATGGATTGTTGTCAGTCTCCACTAACAAAAATAGGCAAAACCAAGTCAGTTACGCCTCAGCATCGTTATGTTCGTGGCAGCCATCTTCGGTTTCAGGAGGAACAAACAAACGTTATCACAATTATGGTGAAACGCTGAACACCTGCAAATAATTTTCAACGTACCGGTTAATTGAAAAGCTCTGCGGCATACTTCTTGGAACAAGCCAGTTACCTGTTCCCACGCAAAGAGGAGTATATAGAACCACGGTGGATTTCCAGCTGATGAAGTAAAGGATTATTAAAGGAACGGGATGACCATGGGGATCACCGTTAATTCTCTGAAACAGAATCCGCCCTTTTCACTTGCCAAACACATGCCCACTTCTCCTCTCTGGGGATAATAAAAACTAACCAGCGAACTGACAGAGGGCCTGACCCCCCCATTCACATCGACCACACACACACACAAAAAAAACGTACCCTCCAGCTACTAATTATAATGCTAACTTACAAAATTTCCCTGCATTTTAAAACAATGGAAAAATGGTGGTGGGATGATACTTAGAAGAATGGCTTCTTGTCAGTCTCCACTAACAAAAATAGGCAACACCAAGTCAGCTAATCCTCAGCATAGTTATGTCCGTGGCAGCCTTCTTGGGTTTCAGGAGGCACATACAAAGGTTATCACAATTATGGTGAAACGCTGAAAACCTGCAAATAATTTTCAACGTACTGGTTAATTTGAAAACTCTCCAGCATACTTCTTGGAACAAGCCAGGTACCTGTGCCCACGCATAGAGGAGTATATAGAACCATGGTGGAATCCCAACTGATGATGCAAAGTATTCTTAAAGGAATGAGATGACTATGCGGATCCTGTTTAATTCTCTGAAACAGAATCCGCACTTTTCACCTGCCAAACACATGCCCACTACTCTTCTCTGGGGATAATAAAAACAAACCACCGATCTGACAGAGGGCCTCAACACCCATCCTGAACGACCCACAAAAAAAAAAGTACCCGCCAGCTACTAATTATGATGCCAATTTGCAAAATTTCCCTGCATTTTTAAACAATGGAGAAATGATGGTGGGATGATACTTAGAAGAATGGCTTCTTGTCAGTCTCCACTGACAAAAATGGGCAACACCAAGTCAGCTACGCCTCAGCATAGTTATGTCCGTAGCAGCCATATTTGGTTTCAGTAGGCACATACACACGTTATCACAATTATGGTGAAACGCTGAAAACCTGCAAAGGATTTTCAACATACTGGTTAATTGAACAGCTCTGAGGCATACTTCTTGGAACAAGCCAGTTTCCTGTGCCCACGCATAGAGAAGTATATAGAACCATGGTGGATTTCCAGCTCATGAAGCAAAGGATTCTTAAAGGAACGGGATGACCATGCGGATCCTGTTTAATTCTCTGAAACAGATCCGCAGTTTTCACCTGCCATACTAATACCCACTTCTCCTCTCTGGGGATAATAAAAACAAACCAGCGAACTGACAGAGGGCCTGACCAACACATCCACACCGACCCCACAGGAAAAAAAAAAATCACCGTACCCTGCAGCTACTAATTATAATGCTAACTTGCATAATTTTCCTGCATTTTTAAACAATGGAAAAATGATGGTGAGATGATACTTAGAAGAATGGATTCTTGTCAGTTTCCACTAACAAAAATAGGCAAAACCAAGTCAGCTACACCTCAGCATAGTTATGTTCGTGGCAGCCTTGTTGGGTTTCAGGAGGCACAAACAAACGTTATCACAATTATGGTGAAACGCTGAACACCTGCAAATAATTTTCAACGTAGCGGTTAATTGAAAAGCTCTGCGGCATACTTCTTGGAACAAGCCAGTTACCTGTTCCCACGCAAAGAGGAGTATATAGAACCATGGTGGATTCCCAGCTGATGAAGTTAAGGATTATTAAAGGAACGGGATGACCATGGGGATCATGGTTAATTCTCTGAAACAGAATCCGCCCTTTTCTCCTGCCAAACACATGCCCACTTCTACTCTCTGGGGATAATAAAAACTAACCAGCGAACTGACAGAGGGCCTTACCCCCCCATCCACATCGACCACACACACAAAAAAAACCGTACCCTCCAGCTACTAATTATAATGCTAACTTGCAAAATTTCCCTGCATTTTAAAACAATGGAAAAATGGTGGTGGGATGATACTTAGAAGAATGGCTTCTTGTCAGTCTCCACTAACAAAAATAGGCAACACCAAGTCAGCTACTCCTCAGCATAGTTATGTCCGTCGCAGCCTTCTTGGGTTTCAGGAGGCACAAACAAACGTTATCACAATTATGGTGAAACGCTGAACACCTGCAAATAATTTTCAACGTAGTGATTAATTGAAAAGCTCTGTGGCATACTTCTTCGAACAAGCCAGTTTCCTGTGTCCTCGCATAGAGAAATATATAGAACCATGGTGGATTCCCAGCTCATGAAGCAAAGGATTCTTAAAGGAACGGGATTACCATGCGGATCCTGTTTAATTCTCTGAAACGGATCCGCAGTTTTCACCTGCCATACTAATACCCACTTCTCCTCTCTGGGGATAATAAAAACAAACCAGCGAACTGACAGAGGGGCTTACCAACACATCCACACCGACCCCACAGGAAAAAAAAAAAAAAAAAACACCGTAGCCTCCAGCTACTAATTATAATGCTAACTTGCAAAATTTCCCTGCATTTTAAAACAATGGAAAAATGGTGGTGGGATGATACTTAGAAGAATGGCTTCTTGTCAGTCTCCACTGACAAAAATAGGCAACACCAAGTCAGCTACGCCTCAGCATAGTTATGTCCATAGCAGCCATATTTGGTTTCAGTAGGCACATACACACGTTATCACAATTATGGTGAAAGGCTGAAAACCTGCAAAGGATTTTCAACATACTGGTTAATTGAAAAGCTCTGAGGCATACTTCTTGGAACAAGCCAGTTTCCTGTGCCCACGCATAGAGAAGTATATAGAAGCATGGTGGATTCCCAGCTCATGAAGCAAAGGATTCTTAAAGGAACGGGATGACCATGCGGATCCTGTTTAATTCTCTGAAACAGATCCGCAGTTTTCACCTGCCATACTAATACCCACTTCTCCTCTCTGGGGATAATAAAAACAAACCAGCGAACTGACAGAGGGCCTGACCAACACATCCACACCGACCGCACAGGAAAAAAAAAAAAAAAAAAACACCGTAGCCTCCAGCTACTAATTATAATGCTAACTTGCAAAATTTTCCTGCATTTTTAAACAATGGAAAAATGATGGTGAGATGATACTTAGAAGAATGGATTCTTGTCAGTCTCCACTAACAAAAATAGGCAACACCAAGTCAGCTACGCCTCAGCATCCTTATGTTCGTGGCAGCCATCTTGGGTTTCAGGAGGCACAAACAAACGTTATCACAATTATGGTGAAACGCTGAACACCTGCAAATAATTTTCAACGTAGTGGTTAATTGAGAATCTCTGGGGCATACTTCTTGGAACAAGCCAGTTACCTGTTCCCACGGAAACAGGAGTATATAGAACCATGGTGGATTTCAGGCTGATGAAGTAAAGGATTATTAAAGGAACGGGATGACCATGGGGATCATCGTTAAATCTCTGAAACAGAATCCGCCCTTTTCACCTGCCAAACACATGCCCACTTCTCCCCTCTGGGGATAATAAAAACTAACCAGCGAACTGACAGAGGGCCTGACCCCCCCATCCACATCGCCCACACACACACAAAAAAAAACCGTACACTCCAGCTACTAATTATAATGCTAACTTGCAAAATTTCCCTGCATTTTAAAACAATGGAAAAATGGTGGTGGGATGATACTTAGAAGAATGGCTTCTTGTCAGTCTCCACTAACAAAAATAGGCAACACCAAGTCAGCTACTCCTCAGCATAGTTATGTCCGTCGCAGCCTTCTTGGGTTTCAGGAGGCACCAACAGACGTTATCACAATTACGGTGAAATGCTGAACACCTGCAAATAATTTTCAACGTAGTGGTTAATTGAAAAGCTCTGCGGCATACTTCTTGGAATAAGCCAGTTACCTGTTCCCACGCAAAGAGGAGTATATAGAACCATGGTGGATTTCCAGCTGATGAAGTAAAGGATTATTAAAGGAACGGGATGACCATGGGGATCATCGTTAATTCTCTGAAACAGAATCCGCCCTTTTCTCCTGCCAAACACATGCCCACTTCTCCTCTCTGGTTATAATAAAAACTAACCAGCGAACTTACAGAGGGCCTGACCCCCCCAACCACATCGACCACACACACAAAAAAACCGTACCCTCCAGCTACTAATTATAATGCTAACTTGCAAAATTTCCCTGCATTTTAAAACAATGGAAAAATGGTGGTGGGATGATACTTAGAAGAATGGCTTCTTGTCTGTCTCCACTAACAAAAATAGGCAACACCAAGTCAGCTACTCCTCAGCATAGTTATGTCCGTCGCAGCCGTCTTGGGTTTCAGGAGGCTCATACAAACGTTATCACAATTATGGTGAAACGCTGAAAACCTGCAAATAATTTTCAACGTACTGGTTAATTTGAAAACTCTCCAGCATACTTCTTGGAACAAGCCAGGTACCTGTGCCCACGCATAGAGGAGTATATAGAAATATGGTGGAATCCCAGCTGATGAAGCAAAGGATTCTTAAAGGAATGAGATGACCATGCGGATCCTTTTTAATTCTCTGAAACAGAATCCGCACTTTTCACCTGCCAAACACATGCCCACTACTCTTCTCTGGGGATAATAAAAACAAACCAGCGATCTGACAGAGGGCCTGAATGCGGGGAGTTAGCTACGCTCCCCGCAAAGAGGTCCTTTTCTCTTTGTTCTGATCAGATCTCTAAGTTGACTACGCCAGTTTGCAGGGAGTTAGCTACGCTCCCTGCAAAGAGGTTTTTTCTTCCGATCAGGTCTCTCAGGCAGGGGTCATCGCAAAGGATGAAAAATATAGTAGGAAAAAGAAATAAAAATATAAATTAATGGCAATAATAATACACAGAGCCAAAGATATAGTTTATAAAGTGAAAGTTTATGAAAATAGATAAAGAAGGGTATCCGGATGGAAATATTTTACCCGCATCAAATATTTCCCCGACTGAAACTCCACACAGGTATTATATAGGGTACATACAGGCTCCGGTTGCCAAGCGCAACGGGATTTTGATACTAACAGGCAGTTTGCTTTAGGGTCAAAGTCTCCTAAAAGTCTACTACAGATCCTTTAACTAACTCTAACTAGGGGAACAATGGGTTATAAAATCTTCTTGGGGCAAACTTCTAAGTTTTATGATAAGGCTATTACTTTAGCAACAAACAGAGACATCTTGGCTCTGGTGATTGTGTTCTTGGAGACAGAGATGATCCCAGAAGTCAACATGGGCTGTGCTTTGTGTTAATTACTTGAACCGCATGGTTCCATCTGGGCCCGGCTTGGGCATTAGCATATCTATCTGATTAGCTCTCATCTCCGGGGGTCCACCTGTCAGCAGCACCAGCAACCTTTGGTCCTAAGGGAGGCCTGCCTTGTCTTTCAAAACAGGTGAGAACCAAAGGCCCAGTTTACAGCTGTCTCCTTGAGATGCAGCTTCTACTGACCAGCAAGACGCCCTCCTGAGACGAGGCAGCTTTTGAACTAACACATTTATCTTTTCCTTAAGGCAAAGCCTTATTTGACTTCTGAAATCAAATCTTGTCTCCAGAAATACAGGGGGCATTTCTACAACTCAGTATTCTTAGGCTCAACATCTCCCCCTTTTTTATTTTTTGAAGAAAGTTGATGGAGTTGGACAGCCATCACAGCGAGGAGTTGGTCTCTGGATTCTTGTCTGCTTTGGAGTTTTCTCCAGACTATAAATAAACACAAGCAAAGGATTAAAATAATGCTAAAAGTTACAATAGTGGAACTCCCATAGATCTTAAGATGATAAAGTGGATCAGCTGACTCCAAACCAGAAGAGATGTCATCAATAATGTCAGCTTCAGAGAGCAATTTAAGTTTGTGACTGAAGGTACTTAATATTTCTTGTTGTAAATTTTTAATCTCTTCAGTCAGATTTCCTTGATTAAGTAGATGTTTTTTGATGTTTTCCCAAGGAAACCGAGTTTGATTATATATATGAGGTGTAACACAAAATTGAGTGATATTCCAATCACAACGAAGTCTAAGTTGCTTTTGTAGACTTATAACCTGGTCTCCCAACAAGGTGACTGCTTGCTGTAAGTCAGCCACTTGAGTAGCTAATTTAGAGTCAATTTGATTTTGTGTAGACCATAGTTGATTTGAATCATGGTGCCAGTTTTGAACAAATTCAGTGGTCTGAACGGTCTGATGTAGAGCCACACCTGCGGTGGCCGCAGAAGCAGTGACAGCAATGATTCCCAAAATAGCTGCTATTAAGAGACCAATAAATCTTTTTGTACGTTTAAGAATGTGGTTAAGTAGTTTATCCAAAAGGAACATTGCTGGTGTTTCTTGCCAGACTCTATTCATTTTAACAGGTAACCACAGTCCTGTTCTGGCTTTGAAAATATAAAGTGTTTCTTTATAAGGGTTGAACTTTATAGAATTCTTAATACAGGTATAATAAGAACAGTTGTCACAGGTCACTAGGAAAGAAGGTTCTTTATAAACAGCATGTCCAATCATAAATAAGTAAGGCAGTCTAACACAAACTTGAATATAATGAGTAGAATTTAAATTAAAAGTCCATTCTCGGCTATTGTTTGTATCCAGTGTGTGTGCTAATCCAGGCCTGCAAAGGGTGCAAAGCAGCTGATATTTTCCACAATTGATCATGAATAGGGCCATCTAAAATATGAGGAGCTGGAGAGCTCATACCATCATTGAGCCATGTAATATGACTTTTAAGGTCAGTGTCTTTTACAGACATCGAGGTGGCAGTTTTATTCCAATGAAGCTTTTTAAAATTGTGAGAGGAGGCAGGATGTCCATAGGGACTCCAGTCTAGGACAACACCATAAGATGTGGACCCAGCAAGAATGCGCCCCATGTGAGCTCTATAATTGTCCCATTGTACCCAAGTTTTAGGATCAGAAATTATTACTTTCTTACAAAGGGGTATATCTGTGGGTGCAATTTTAGAATGCCCAATAGTGATGTGTCTGGTTGCCAGACACTCTTACCACCATGCTCACCACGCAGATCATGGCAAGAAAAAGATTTACAGACGTTTTAGGTACAAATGTCCGGTTCAATATCTTGTCTGCTTCTTTGTATGTTCTCTTCAGCTGTCCCCACGTCATGGTCTGTGCCTGACGTGTCTTCTGCTTTTTCCCCTTGAGTTTCCACTCTGGGTTTGATTCTTCTGCTTGGAATCCAGACTGTTGGTCTGTCATCTGTCAAAACACAAGCAAAAACTCTCCCCCACACCTTTGCCCATCCTTTTTTCCATTTATTTTCTACATTATCTTTCCACCAGATAGGCTGGTGAGGGAAAGAGTCTGATTGTGGACTCCCATTCCAATGCTTTTCTATTGCTGTTAATTTATCTTCCTTATGAATATTCAAAAAATTTTAGGTAAATAAGGCTTGATTTATTCTGTCTTTGGGAGACTGTCTACCTCCCCCTTTTTGTTTTAATAACATGTTTTTTAAAGTTTGATGTGTACGTTCTATAATACCTTGTCCTTGAGGATTATAAGGAATGCCAGTAATGTGCTTGATGTCTCATTTAATATAAAAAGCTGCAAAAGAATGACTAGTGTAAGCAGGGCCATTGTCAGTTTTAATGGTGGCTGGGACTCCCATTTATACAAAACAGGAGTGTAAACGTGAAAGTACATGTCTAACAGTTTCTCCAGAGGATGGAGTAGCCATAATAAGACTGGAATAAGTATCTACAGTAACACGTACAATACCTAACTTGCCAAATTTAGGAATATGAGTAACATCCATTTGCCATAATTCATTTGGCGAGAGACCTCGAGAATTAAGTCCTGCAGAAAATTTAAGCTGATTAATTAATTGACAAGTGGGACAATGAGAAACAATACGTTTGGCTTGATTATTAATTGTATAATTATATTGATTATTTTTAAATCAGTTAACATTTGCCATTTGCCAGATTTCTTTTTAATAACAAATATAGGAGAATTCCACGGACTGGTGGACTCCTCTATATGTCCTGCTTGTAATTGTTCTTCTCCTAATATTTGAAGAGCACCCAATTTTTCTTGGTTTAGTGGCCACTGCTCTGTCCATATAGGCTTTTGTGATATCCAATTTAAAGCCAGAGCATAATGGTGCTTTTCAGCAGCAGTGGCCGCTATCCAAAATTTGGATAGCATAAACCATGCCGAGAAGTATGTGCCTTTGGTGCCTCGAAAGTCTTAGCCCCTTGGCTCCTTTTACCCAAACCAAAACAAGGGTTATAATTCATATTTAACATAATCTGTTTAGCAGGAGCAGATGTATTAGGTATATTGATGTATGCTCCCCATTGCTGTAACAAATCTCTTCCCCACAAATTAATAGTGATGTTAGCCACGTAAGGTTTTAAAGTGGCTGTCTGTCCATCAGGACCTGAACAATTTAAAATTTGTCGACTTTGAAATATGTCAGTCATCGTTCCTATTCCGGTAAGAACAGTAGGAACTTCTTGTAAAGGCCAAGCCTTTGGCCAAAAACTTTTAGAAATAATTGTAACATCAGCCCTAGTATCTACAAGTCCAACAAAAGATTTGCCATTTAACTTAATCTCTAATTGAGGTCTCTGGTCATTAATTAAAGCTTGCCAATACACTTTAGTTCCAGTGCTCCCAAAACCTCCTTGCCTTAGAACTTCTGTATATAAGGTAACAATAGAAGTTGTGCAGTACGGTCTCTAGCCTGAATAAGATAATCAAAATTGGAACTCATCATTAACTGAAATTTTTCCTGAGTAATCTGAATCAACTATACCCAAATGTACTGAAATCCCTTTTAAGGTAAGAGAGCTCCGGTCAGTGATAAAAGCTCCGGAAAGTTGTTTATAATTTTTTTTTTTTTCCAAAATGTCCTTTACGGACGTAATCGAGACATTTTACGACAGTTTTTTGCTTTCTGGGAATGCCTTTCCCACTGCTAGCCTCAGCCAACATTTGTATTTTAAAAGCCTCTGATTTAACTTTTCGGCGAAACCCTTTTTTTTTTTTTTTTGAGCGGCGGATGTAAAAGCCGCTAACATTTTGAATTAGTATTATTAAAAGCCAATATATGTAATATTAAATTTTTTAAGTCAGGCGGACTAACC
Organism: Eulemur rufifrons; assembly: GCF_041146395.1. Classification (NCBI taxonomy): domain Eukaryota; kingdom Metazoa; phylum Chordata; class Mammalia; order Primates; family Lemuridae; genus Eulemur; species Eulemur rufifrons. Next base: position 1,280,161 of record NW_027182834.1, on the reverse strand, counting down.
GTGTTTTGCACATCTTGTAATCTAGTGATAAAATCTACATAAGTTTCATTAACATTTTCTTTAACATCTTACACAAGAAAACACAGACTGTTTAGGAGAAGCTATCTTCTCTTATGTTCTAATACAGCACTGTTGAATTTGAGCAATAACCTGATCATCTTTTCTAAGATCTTAGTTTGTTCTTTAAAAGTTTTTTTTTTTTTTTTTTAACAGCCTCTCTCAACGGTGGATCATGCTTCAGGGAATCATTTGCATTAGAGAGTAGCGGTTCCCAAGCTTAAAGCGGCTGACTTGAGCCGCGCAGAGAGCTCTTAAAGTGAAAGTTCTCCTTTAGAATTCTTTCTTTTTCTCTTTTCTATATTTTCTATAGACCCGAGAAGAGGGTCGGTACCTACTTTTATTGGCTTTGTCTTATCCTGGCCCAATGCAGACGGAAGGTCCCAATTGACCTTCTCTTTTCTGCTAAAAACAGGCTCCAGATCTTTTACTAAGCTTATTTTAGGACGGATATCCTCCGTCTCGCTAAAAGAGAATTCTGAGTTAGAATGAAACAGCTGTAGAGCTTGAGAAATTAAAGAGCAGAGCTTTTAAATACATAGAGAAATTTAATTTATTTATTTATTTATTTATTTTCGGAGCGCTTTTCATAATGTTTTCAGCGCCAACTACTTTTGCTGCAGCTTGAACTCACCCGGAGGTGGGAACCAATCACAGTGCTTGGAAATTAAATTAACAATTTCTCGAGATTTTTCTTTTTGGCAATTACTCTAGTACTCTTTAATAAGCTCTCAACAATTCCACATACTCAGAAAAGATAGTCTTCCTCATTATTTTAATCCGGACAGAATAATAATTTACTTTGCCCTGGAGATGTTCACTTACCTCTCACTAGGTAAGACGCGCGCGCGACTTTCAATCCACTCCAGGTCCCTTGCGATGCAATTCGGGAACTCTTCGCTCGAGCAAAGCCTTTTGCCTTCAAGACCCTATCGGAGTGTCCTGCCGACTACGCCAGTTTGCGGGGAGTTAGCTACGCTCCCCGCAAACAGGTCCTTTTTTTTTTTTTTTTTTTTTTGTTTATAAAGTGAAAGTTTATGAAAATAGATAAAGGAGGGTATCCGGATGGAAATATTTTACCCGCATCAAATATTTCCCCGACTGAAACTCCACACAGGTATTATATAGGGTACATACAGGCTCCGGTTGCCAAGCGCAACGGGATTTTGATACTAACAGGCAGTTTGCTTTAGGGTCAAAGTCTCCTAAAAGTCTACTACAGATCCTTTAACTAACTCTAACTAGGGGAACAATGGGTTATAAAATCTTCTTGGGGCAAACTTCTAAGTTTTATGATAAGGCTATTACTTTAGCAACAAACAGAGACATCTTGGCTCTGGTGATTGTGTTCTTGGAGACAGAGATGATCCCAGAAGTCAACATGGGCTGTGCTTTGTGTTAATTACTTGAACTGCATGGTTCCATCTGGGCCCGGCTTGGGCATTAGCATATCTATCTGATTAGCTCTCATCTCCGGGGGTCCACCTGTCAGCAGCACCAGCAACCTTTGGTCCTAAGGGAGGCCTGCCTTGTCTTTCAAAACAGGTGAGAACCAAAGGCCCAGTTTACAGCTGTCTCCTTGAGATGCAGCTTCTACTGACCAGCAAGACGCCCTCCTGAGACGAGGCAGCTTTTGAACTAACACATTTATCTTTTCCTTAAGGCAAAGCCTTATTGGACTTCTGAAATCAAATCTTGTCTCCAGAAATACAGGGGGCATTTCTAAAACTCAGTATTCTTAGGCTCAACTCCTGAACACCCATCCTGACCGACCCCACAAAAAAAAAGTACCCTCCAGCTACTAATTATAATGCCAATTTGCAAAATTTCCCTGCATTTTTAAACAATGGAGAAATGATGGTGGGATGATACTTAGAAGAATGGCTTCTTGTCAGTCTCCACTGACAAAAATAGGCAACACCAAGTCAGCTACGCCTCAGCATAGTTATGTCCATAGCAGCCATATTTGGTTTCAGTAGGCACATACACACGTTATCACAATTATGGTGAAAGGCTGAAAACCTGCAAAGGATTTTCAACATACTGGTTAATTGAAAAGCTCTGAGGCATACTTCTTGGAACAAGCCAGTTTCCTGTACCCACGCATAGAGAAGTATATAGAACCATGGTGGATTCCCAGCTCATGAAGCAAAGGATTCTTAAAGGAACGGGATTACCATGCAGATCCTGTTTAATTCTCTGAAACAGAATCCGCACTTTTCACCTGCCATACTAATACCCACTTCTCCTCTCTGGGGATAATAAAAACAAACCAGCGAACTGACAGAGGGCCTGACCAACACATCCACACCGACCCCACAGGAAAAAAAAAAAAAAAAAAAACACCGTAGCCTCCAGCTACTAATTATAATGCTAACTTGCAAAATTTTCCTGCATTTTTAAACAATGGAAAAATGATGGTGAGATGATACTTAGAAGAATGGATTGTTGTCAGTCTCCACTAACAAAAATAGGCAAAACCAAGTCAGCTACGCCTCAGCATCGTTATGTTCGTGGCAGCCATCTTCAGTTTCAGGAGGAACAAACAAACGTTATCACAATTATGGTGAAACGCTGAACACCTGCAAATAATTTTCAACGTACCGGTTAATTGAAAAGCTCTGCGGCATACTTCTTGGAACAAGCCAGTTACCTGTTCCCACGCAAAGAGGAGTATATAGAACCACGGTGGATTTCCAGCTGATGAAGTAAAGGATTATTAAAGGAACGGGATGACCATGGGGATCACCGTTAATTCTCTGAAACAGAATCCGCCCTTTTCACTTGCCAAACACATGCCCACTTCTCCTCTCTGGGGATAATAAAAACTAACCAGCGAACTGACAGAGGGCCTGACCCCCCCATTCACATCGACCACACACACACACAAAAAAAACGTACCCTCCAGCTACTAATTATAATGCTAACTTACAAAATTTCCCTGCATTTTAAAACAATGGAAAAATGGTGGTGGGATGATACTTAGAAGAATGGCTTCTTGTCAGTCTCCACTAACAAAAATAGGCAACACCAAGTCAGCTAATCCTCAGCATAGTTATGTCCGTGGCAGCCTTCTTGGGTTTCAGGAGGCACATACAAAGGTTATCACAATTATGGTGAAACGCTGAAAACCTGCAAATAATTTTCAACGTACTGGTTAATTTGAAAACTCTCCAGCATACTTCTTGGAACAAGCCAGGTACCTGTGCCCACGCATAGAGGAGTATATAGAACCATGGTGGAATCCCAACTGATGATGCAAAGTATTCTTAAAGGAATGAGATGACTATGCGGATCCTGTTTAATTCTCTGAAACAGAATCCGCACTTTTCACCTGCCAAACACATGCCCACTACTCTTCTCTGGGGATAATAAAAACAAACCACCGATCTGACAGAGGGCCTCAACACCCATCCTGAACGACCCACAAAAAAAAAAGTACCCGCCAGCTACTAATTATGATGCCAATTTGCAAAATTTCCCTGCATTTTTAAACAATGGAGAAATGATGGTGGGATGATACTTAGAAGAATGGCTTCTTGTCAGTCTCCACTGACAAAAATGGGCAACACCAAGTCAGCTACGCCTAAGCATAGTTATGTCCGTAGCAGCCATATTTGGTTTCAGTAGGCACATACACACGTTATCACAATTATGGTGAAACGCTGAAAACCTGCAAAGGATTTTCAACATACTGGTTAATTGAACAGCTCTGAGGCATACTTCTTGGAACAAGCCAGTTTCCTGTGCCCACGCATAGAGAAGTATATAGAACCATGGTGGATTTCCAGCTCATGAAGCAAAGGATTCTTAAAGGAACGGGATGACCATGCGGATCCTGTTTAATTCTCTGAAACAGATCCGCAGTTTTCACCTGCCATACTAATACCCACTTCTCCTCTCTGGGGATAATAAAAACAAACCAGCGAACTGACAGAGGGCCTGACCAACACATCCACACCGACCCCACAGGAAAAAAAAAAAATCACCGTACCCTGCAGCTACTAATTATAATGCTAACTTGCATAATTTTCCTGCATTTTTAAACAATGGAAAAATGATGGTGAGATGATACTTAGAAGAATGGATTCTTGTCAGTTTCCACTAACAAAAATAGGCAAAACCAAGTCAGCTACACCTCAGCATAGTTATGTTCGTGGCAGCCTTGTTGGGTTTCAGGAGGCACAAACAAACGTTATCACAATTATGGTGAAACGCTGAACACCTGCAAATAATTTTCAACGTAGCGGTTAATTGAAAAGCTCTGCGGCATACTTCTTGGAACAAGCCAGTTACCTGTTCCCACGGAAACAGGAGTATATAGAACCATGGTGGATTCCCAGCTGATGAAGTTAAGGATTATTAAAGGAACGGGATGACCATGGGGATCATGGTTAATTCTCTGAAACAGAATCCGCCCTTTTCTCCTGCCAAACACATGCCCACTTCTCCTCTCTGGGGATAATAAAAACTAACCAGCGAACTGACAGAGGGCCTTACCCCCCCATCCACATCGACCACACACACAAAAAAAACCGTACCCTCCAGCTACTAATTATAATGCTAACTTGCAAAATTTCCCTGCATTTTAAAACAATGGAAAAATGGTGGTGGGATGATACTTAGAAGAATGGCTTCTTGTCAGTCTCCACTAACAAAAATAGGCAACACCAAGTCAGCTACTCCTCAGCATAGTTATGTCCGTCGCAGCCTTCTTGGGTTTCAGGAGGCACAAACAAACGTTATCACAATTATGGTGAAACGCTGAACACCTGCAAATAATTTTCAACGTAGTGATTAATTGAAAAGCTCTGTGGCATACTTCTTCGAACAAGCCAGTTTCCTGTGTCCTCGCATAGAGAAATATATAGAACCATGGTGGATTCCCAGCTCATGAAGCAAAGGATTCTTAAAGGAACGGGATTACCATGCGGATCCTGTTTAATTCTCTGAAACGGATCCGCAGTTTTCACCTGCCATACTAATACCCACTTCTCCTCTCTGGGGATAATAAAAACAAGCCAGCGAACTGACAGAGGGGCTTACCAACACATCCACACCGACCCCACAGGAAAAAAAAAAAAAAAAAACACCGTAGCCTCCAGCTACTAATTATAATGCTAACTTGCAAAATTTCCCTGCATTTTAAAACAATGGAAAAATGGTGGTGGGATGATACTTAGAAGAATGGCTTCTTGTCAGTCTCCACTGACAAAAATAGGCAACACCAAGTCAGCTACGCCTCAGCATAGTTATGTCCATAGCAGCCATATTTGGTTTCAGTAGGCACATACACACGTTATCACAATTATGGTGAAAGGCTGAAAACCTGCAAAGGATTTTCAACATACTGGTTAATTGAAAAGCTCTGAGGCATACTTCTTGGAACAAGCCAGTTTCCTGTGCCCACGCATAGAGAAGTATATAGAACCATGGTGGATTCCCAGCTCATGAAGCAAAGGATTCTTAAAGGAACGGGATTACCATGCAGATCCTGTTTAATTCTCTGAAACAGAATCCGCACTTTTCACCTGCCATACTAATACCCACTTCTCCTCTCTGGGGATAATAAAAACAAACCAGCGAACTGACAGAGGGCCTGACCAACACATCCACACCGACCCCACAGGAAAAAAAAAAAAAAAAAAACACGGTAGCCTCCAGCTACTAATTATAATGCTAACTTGCAAAATTTTCCTGCATTTTTAAACAATGGAAAAATGATGGTGAGATGATACTTAGAAGAATGGATTGTTGTCAGTCTCCACTAACAAAAATAGGCAAAACCAAGTCAGCTACGCCTCAGCATCGTTATGTTCGTGGCAGCCATCTTCGGTTTCAGGAGGAACAAACAAACGTTATCACAATTATGGTGAAACGCTGAACACCTGCAAATAATTTTCAACGTACCGGTTAATTGAAAAGCTCTGCGGCATACTTCTTGGAACAAGCCAGTTACCTGTTCCCACGCAAAGAGGAGTATATAGAACCACGGTGGATTTCCAGCTGATGAAGTAAAGGATTATTAAAGGAACGGGATGACCATGGGGATCACCGTTAATTCTCTGAAACAGAATCCGCCCTTTTCACTTGCCAAACACATGCCCACTTCTCCTCTCTGGGGATAATAAAAACTAACCAGCGAACTGACAGAGGGCCTGACCCCCCCATTCACATCGACCACACACACACACAAAAAAAACGTACCCTCCAGCTACTAATTATAATGCTAACTTGCAAAATTTCCCTGCATTTTTAAACAATGGAAAAATGATGGTGGGATGATACTTAGAAGAATGGCTTCTTGTCAGTCTCCACTAACAAAAATAGGCAACACGAAGACAGCTACGCCTCAGCATACTTATGTCCTTGGCAGCCATATTGGGTTTCAGGAGACACATACAAACGTTATGAGAATTATGGTGAAACGCTGAAAACCTGCAAATAATTTTCAACGTACTGCTTAATTGAAAAGCTCTGCGGCATACTTCTTGGAACAAGCCAGTTACCTGTGCACACACATAGAGGAGTATATAGAACCATGGTGGATTCCCAGCTGATGAACCAAAAGTTTCCTAAAGAAACGGGATGAGCATGTCGATCCTGTTTCATTCTCTGAAACAGAATCCGAACTTTTCACCTGCTAAACACATGCCCACTTCTCCTCTCTGGGGATAATAAAAACTAACCAGCGAACTGACCGAGGGCCTGACCCCCCATTCACATCGACCACACACAAAAAAAACCCGTACCCTCCAGCTACTAATTATAATGCTAACTTGGAAAATTTCCCTGCCTTTTAAAACAATGGAAAAATGGTGGTGGGATGATACTTGAAGAATGGCTTCTTGTCTGTCTCCACTAACAAAAATAGGCAACACCAAGTCAGCTACTCCTCAGCATAGTTATGTCCGTCGCAGCCTTCTTGGGTTTCAGGAGGCACAAACAAACGTTATCACAATTATGGTGAAACGCTGAACACCTGCAAATAATTTTCAACGTAGTGATTAATTGAAAAGCTCTGTGGCATACTTCTTCGAACAAGCCAGTTTCCTGTGTCCTCGCATAGAGAAATATATAGAACCATGGTGGATTCCCAGCTCATGAAGCAAAGGATTCTTAAAGGAACGGGATTACCATGCGGATCCTGTTTAATTCTCTGAAACGGATCCGCAGTTTTCACCTGCCATACTAATACCCACTTCTCCTCTCTGGGGATAATAAAAACAAGCCAGCGAACTGACAGAGGGGCTTACCAACACATCCACACCGACCCCACAGGAAAAAAAAAAAAAAAAAACACCGTAGCCTCCAGCTACTAATTATAATGCTAACTTGCAAAATTTCCCTGCATTTTAAAACAATGGAAAAATGGTGGTGGGATGATACTTAGAAGAATGGCTTCTTGTCAGTCTCCACTGACAAAAATAGGCAACACCAAGTCAGCTACGCCTCAGCATAGTTATGTCCATAGCAGCCATATTTGGTTTCAGTAGGCACATACACACGTTATCACAATTATGGTGAAAGGCTGAAAACCTGCAAAGGATTTTCAACATACTGGTTAATTGAAAAGCTCTGAGGCATACTTCTTGGAACAAGCCAGTTTCCTGTGCCCACGCATAGAGAAGTATATAGAACCATGGTGGATTCCCAGCTCATGAAGCAAAGGATTCTTAAAGGAACGGGATTACCATGCAGATCCTGTTTAATTCTCTGAAACAGAATCCGCACTTTTCACCTGCCATACTAATACCCACTTCTCCTCTCTGGGGATAATAAAAACAAACCAGCGAACTGACAGAGGGCCTGACCAACACATCCACACCGACCCCACAGGAAAAAAAAAAAAAAAAAAACACCGTAGCCTCCAGCTACTAATTATAATGCTAACTTGCAAAATTTTCCTGCATTTTTAAACAATGGAAAAATGATGGTGAGATGATACTTAGAAGAATGGATTGTTGTCAGTCTCCACTAACAAAAATAGGCAAAACCAAGTCAGCTACGCCTCAGCATCGTTATGTTCGTGGCAGCCATCTTCGGTTTCAGGAGGAACAAACAAACGTTATCACAATTATGGTGAAACGCTGAACACCTGCAAATAATTTTCAACGTACCGGTTAATTGAAAAGCTCTGCGGCATACTTCTTGGAACAAGCCAGTTACCTGTTCCCACGCAAAGAGGAGTATATAGAACCACGGTGGATTTCCAGCTGATGAAGTAAAGGATTATTAAAGGAACGGGATGACCATGGGGATCACCGTTAATTCTCTGAAACAGAATCCGCCCTTTTCACTTGCCAAACACATGCCCACTTCTCCTCTCTGGGGATAATAAAAACTAACCAGCGAACTGACAGAGGGCCTGACCCCCCCATTCACATCGACCACACACACACACAAAAAAAACGTACCCTCCAGCTACTAATTATAATGCTAACTTGCAAAATTTCCCTGCATTTTTAAACAATGGAAAAATGATGGTGGGATGATACTTAGAAGAATGGCTTCTTGTCAGTCTCCACTAACAAAAATAGGCAACACGAAGACAGCTACGCCTCAGCATACTTATGTCCTTGGCAGCCATATTGGGTTTCAGGAGACACATACAAACGTTATGAGAATTATGGTGAAACGCTGAAAACCTGCAAATAATTTTCAACGTACTGCTTAATTGAAAAGCTCTGCGGCATACTTCTTGGAACAAGCCAGTTACCTGTGCACACACATAGAGGAGTATATAGAACCATGGTGGATTCCCAGCTGATGAACCAAAAGTTTCCTAAAGAAACGGGATGAGCATGTCGATCCTGTTTCATTCTCTGAAACAGAATCCGAACTTTTCACCTGCTAAACACATGCCCACTTCTCCTCTCTGGGGATAATAAAAACTAACCAGCGAACTGACCGAGGGCCTGACCCCCCATTCACATCGACCACACACAAAAAAAACCCGTACCCTCCAGCTACTAATTATAATGCTAACTTGGAAAATTTCCCTGCCTTTTAAAACAATGGAAAAATGGTGGTGGGATGATACTTGAAGAATGGCTTCTTGTCTGTCTCCACTAACAAAAATAGGCAACACCAAGTTAGCTACTCCTCAGCATAGTTATGTCCATCACAGCCTTCTTGGGTTTCAGGAGGCACATACAAACGTTATCAAAATTATGGTGAAACGCTGAAAACCTGCAAATAATTTTCAAGGTACTGGTTAATTTGAAAACTCTCCATCATACTTCTTGGAACAAGCCAGGTACCTGTGCCCACGCATAGAGGAGTATATAGAAACATGGTGGAATCCCAGCTGATGAAGCAAAGGATTCTTAAAGGAATGAGATGACCATGTGGATCCTGTTTAATTCTCTGAAACAGAATCCACACTTTTCACCTGCCAAACACATGCCCACTTCTCCTCTCTGGGGATAATAAAAACAAACCAGTGAATTGACAGATGGCCAGACCAACCCATCCACACTGACCCCACAAAAAAAAAAAAAAGTAACCTCCAGCTACTAATTATAATGATAACTTGCAAAATTTCCCTGCATTTTTAAACAATGGAAAAATGGTGGTGGGATGATACTTAGAAGAATGGCTTCTTGTCAGTCTCCACTAACAAAAATAGGCAACACCAAGTCAGCTACGCCTCAGCATACTTATGTCCTTGGCAGCCATATTGGGTTTCAGGAGACACATACAAACGTTATCAAAATTATGGTGAAACGCTGAAAACCTGCAAATAATTTTCAACGTACTGGTTAATTTGAAAATTCTCCAGCATACTTCTTGGAACAAGCCAGGTACCTGTGCCCACACATAGAGGAGTATATAGAACCATGGTGGATTCCCAGCTGATGAAGCAAAAGTTTCCAAAAGGAACGGGATGAGCATGGGGATCCTGTTTCATTCTCTGAAACAGAATCCGAACTTTTCACCTGCCAAACACATGCCCACTACTCTTCTCTGGGGATAATAAAAACAAACCAGCGATCTGACAGAGGGCCTGAACACCCATGCTGACCGACCCCACAAAAAAAAAAAGTACCCTCCAGCTACTAATTATAATGCCAATTTGCAAAATTTCCCTGCATTTTTAAACAATGGAGAAATGATGGTGGGATGATACTTAGAAGAATGGCTTCTGGTCAGTCTCCACTGACAAAAATAGGCAACCCCAAGTCAGCTACGCCTCAGCATAGTTATGTCCGTAGCAGCCATATTTGGTTTCAGTAGGCACATACACACGTTATCACAATTATGGTGAAACGCTGAAAACCTGCAAAGGATTTTCAACATACTTGTTAATTGAAAAGCTCTGAGGCATACTTCTTGGAACAAGCCAGTTTCCTGTGCCCACGCATAGAGAAGTATATAGAAGCATGGTGGATTCCCAGCTCATGAAGCAAAGGATTCTTAAAGGAACGGGATGACCATGCGGATCCTGTTTAATTCTCTGAAACAGATCCGCAGTTTTCACCTGCCATACTAATACCCACTTCTCCTCTCTGGGGATAATAAAAACAAACCAGCGAACTGACAGAGGGCCTGACCAACCCATCCACACCGACCCCACAGGAAAAAAAAAAAAAAAAAAAAACACCGTAGCCTCCAGCTACTAATTATAATGCTAACTTGCAAAATTTTCCTGCATTTTTAAACAATGGAAAAATGATGGTGAGATGATACTTAGAAGAATGGATTCTTGTCAGTCTCCACTAACAAAAATAGGCAACACCAAGTCAGCTACGCCTCAGCATCCTTATGTTCGTGGCAGCCATCTTGGGTTTCAGGAGGCACAAACAAACGTTATCACAATTATGGTGAAACGCTGAACACCTGCAAATAATTTTCAACGTAGTGGTTAATTGAGAATCTCTGGGGCATACTTCTTGGAACAAGCCAGTTACCTGTTCCCACGGAAACAGGAGTATATAGAACCATGGTGGATTTCAGGCTGATGAAGTAAAGGATTATTAAAGGAACGGGATGACCATGGGGATCATCGTTAAATCTCTGAAACAGAATCCGCCCTTTTCACCTGCCAAACACATGCCCACTTCTCCCCTCTGGGGATAATAAAAACTAACCAGCGAACTGACAGAGGGCCTGACCCCCCCATCCACATCGCCCACACACACACAAAAAAAAACCGTACACTCCAGCTACTAATTATAATGCTAACTTGCAAAATTTCCCTGCATTTTAAAACAATGGAAAAATGGTGGTGGGATGATACTTAGAAGAATGGCTTCTTGTCAGTCTCCACTAACAAAAATAGGCAACACCAAGTCAGCTACTCCTCAGCATAGTTATGTCCGTCGCAGCCTTCTTGGGTTTCAGGAGGCACCAACAGACGTTATCACAATTACGGTGAAATGCTGAACACCTGCAAATAATTTTCAACGTAGTGGTTAATTGAAAAGCTCTGCGGCATACTTCTTGGAATAAGCCAGTTACCTGTTCCCACGCAAAGAGGAGTATATAGAACCATGGTGGATTTCCAGCTGATGAAGTAAAGGATTATTAAAGGAACGGGATGACCATGGGGATCATCGTTAATTCTCTGAAACAGAATCCGCCCTTTTCTCCTGCCAAACACATGCCCACTTCTCCTCTCTGGTTATAATAAAAACTAACCAGAGAACTTACAGAGGGCCTGACCCCCCCATCCACATCGACCACACACAAAAAAAAACCGTACCCTCCAGCTACTAATTATAATGCTAACTTGCAAAATTTCCCTGCATTTTAAAACAATGGAAAAATGGTGGTGGGATGATACTTAGAAGAATGGCTTCTTGTCTGTCTCCACTAACAAAAATAGGCAACACCAAGTCAGCTACTCCTCAGCATAGTTATGTCCGTCGCAGCCGTCTTGGGTTTCAGGAGGCTCATACAAACGTTATCACAATTATGGTGAAACGCTGAAAACCTGCAAATAATTTTCAACGTACTGGTTAATTTGAAAACTCTCCAGCATACTTCTTGGAACAAGCCAGGTACCTGTGCCCACGCATAGAGGAGTATATAGAAATATGGTGGAATCCCAGCTGATGAAGCAAAGGATTCTTAAAGGAATGAGATGACCATGCGGATCCTGTTTAATTCTCTGAAACAGAATCCGCACTTTTCACCTGCCAAACACATGCCCACTACTCTTCTCTGGGGATAATAAAAACAAACCAGCGATCTGACAGAGGGCCTGAATGCGGGGAGTTAGCTACGCTCCCCGCAAAGAGGTCCTTTTCTCTTTGTTCTGATCAGATCTCTAAGTTGACTACGCCAGTTTGCAGGGAGTTAGCTACGCTCCCTGCAAAGAGGTTTTTTCTTCCGATCAGGTCTCTCAGGCAGGGGTCATCGCAAAGGATGAAAAATATAGTAGGAAAAAGAAATAAAAATATAAATTAATGGCAATAATAATACACAGAGCCAAAGATATAGTTTATAAAGTGAAAGTTTATGAAAATAGATAAAGAAGGGTATCCGGATGGAAATATTTTACCCGCATCAAATATTTCCCCGACTGAAACTCCACACAGGTATTATATAGGGTACATACAGGCTCCGGTTGCCAAGCGCAACGGGATTTTGATACTAACAGGCAGTTTGCTTTAGGGTCAAAGTCTCCTAAAAGTCTACTACAGATCCTTTAACTAACTCTAACTAGGGGAACAATGGGTTATAAAATCTTCTTGGGGCAAACTTCTAAGTTTTATGATAAGGCTATTACTTTAGCAACAAACAGAGACATCTTGGCTCTGGTGATTGTGTTCTTGGAGACAGAGATGATCCCAGAAGTCAACATGGGCTGTGCTTTGTGTTAATTACTTGAACCGCATGGTTCCATCTGGGCCCGGCTTGGGCATTAGCATATCTATCTGATTAGCTCTCATCTCCGGGGGTCCACCTGTCAGCAGCACCAGCAACCTTTGGTCCTAAGGGAGGCCTGCCTTGTCTTTCAAAACAGGTGAGAACCAAAGGCCCAGTTTACAGCTGTCTCCTTGAGATGCAGCTTCTACTGACCAGCAAGACGCCCTCCTGAGACGAGGCAGCTTTTGAACTAACACATTTATCTTTTCCTTAAGGCAAAGCCTTATTTGACTTCTGAAATCAAATCTTGTCTCCAGAAATACAGGGGGCATTTCTACAACTCAGTATTCTTAGGCTCAACATCTCCCCCTTTTTTATTTTTTGAAGAAAGTTGATGGAGTTGGACAGCCATCACAGCGAGGAGTTGGTCTCTGGATTCTTGTCTGCTTTGGAGTTTTCTCCAGACTATAAATAAACACAAGCAAAGGATTAAAATAATGCTAAAAGTTACAATAGTGGAACTCCCATAGATCTTAAGATGATAAAGTGGATCAGCTGACTCCAAACCAGAAGAGATGTCATCAATAATGTCAGCTTCAGAGAGCAATTTAAGTTTGTGACTGAAGGTACTTAATATTTCTTGTTGTAAATTTTTAATCTCTTCAGTCAGATTTCCTTGATTAAGTAGATGTTTTTTGATGTTTTCCCAAGGAAACCGAGTTTGATTATATATATGAGGTGTAACACAAAATTGAGTGATATTCCAATCACAACGAAGTCTAAGTTGCTTTTGTAGACTTATAACCTGGTCTCCCAACAAGGTGACTGCTTGCTGTAAGTCAGCCACTTGAGTAGCTAATTTAGAGTCAATTTGATTTTGTGTAGACCATAGTTGATTTGAATCATGGTGCCAGTTTTGAACAAATTCAGTGGTCTGAACGGTCTGATGTAGAGCCACACCTGCGGTGGCCGCAGAAGCAGTGACAGCAATGATTCCCAAAATAGCTGCTATTAAGAGACCAATAAATCTTTTTGTACGTTTAAGAATGTGGTTAAGTAGTTTATCCAAAAGGAACATTGCTGGTGTTTCTTGCCAGACTCTATTCATTTTAACAGGTAACCACAGTCCTGTTCTGGCTTTGAAAATATAAAGTGTTTCTTTATAAGGGTTGAACTTTATAGAATTCTTAATACAGGTATAATAAGAACAGTTGTCACAGGTCACTAGGAAAGAAGGTTCTTTATAAACAGCATGTCCAATCATAAATAAGTAAGGCAGTCTAACACAAACTTGAATATAATGAGTAGAATTTAAATTAAAAGTCCATTCTCGGCTATTGTTTGTATCCAGTGTGTGTGCTAATCCAGGCCTGCAAAGGGTGCAAAGCAGCTGATATTTTCCACAATTGATCATGAATAGGGCCATCTAAAATATGAGGAGCTGGAGAGCTCATACCATCATTGAGCCATGTAATATGACTTTTAAGGTCAGTGTCTTTTACAGACATCGAGGTGGCAGTTTTATTCCAATGAAGCTTTTTAAAATTGTGAGAGGAGGCAGGATGTCCATAGGGACTCCAGTCTAGGACAACACCATAAGATGTGGACCCAGCAAGAATGCGCCCCGTGTGAGCTCTATAATTGTCCCATTGTACCCAAGTTTTAGGATCAGAAATTATTACTTTCTTACAAAGGGGTATATCTGTGGGTGCAATTTTAGAATGCCCAATAGTGATGTGTCTGGTTGCCAGACACTCTTACCACCATGCTCACCACGCAGATCATGGCAAGAAAAAGATTTACAGACGTTTTAGGTACAAATGTCCGGTTCAATATCTTGTCTGCTTCTTTGTATGTTCTCTTCAGCTGTCCCCACGTCATGGTCTGTGCCTGACGTGTCTTCTGCTTTTTCCCCTTGAGTTTCCACTCTGGGTTTGATTCTTCTGCTTGGAATCCAGACTGTTGGTCTGTCATCTGTCAAAACACAAGCAAAAACTCTCCCCCACACCTTTGCCCATCCTTTTTTCCATTTATTTTCTACATTATCTTTCCACCAGATAGGCTGGTGAGGGAAAGAGTCTGATTGTGGACTCCCATTCCAATGCTTTTCTATTGCTGTTAATTTATCTTCCTTATGAATATTCAAAAAATTTTAGGTAAATAAGGCTTGATTTATTCTGTCTTTGGGAGACTGTCTACCTCCCCCTTTTTGTTTTAATAACATGTTTTTTAAAGTTTGATGTGTACGTTCTATAATACCTTGTCCTTGAGGATTATAAGGAATGCCAGTAATGTGCTTGATGTCTCATTTAATATAAAAAGCTGCAAAAGAATGACTAGTGTAAGCAGGGCCATTGTCAGTTTTAATGGTGGCTGGGACTCCCATTTATACAAAACAGGAGTGTAAACGTGAAAGTACATGTCTAACAGTTTCTCCAGAGGATGGAGTAGCCATAATAAGACTGGAATAAGTATCTACAGTAACACGTACAATACCTAACTTGCCAAATTTAGGAATATGAGTAACATCCATTTGCCATAATTCATTTGGCGAGAGACCTCGAGAATTAAGTCCTGCAGAAAATTTAAGCTGATTAATTAATTGACAAGTGGGACAATGAGAAACAATACGTTTGGCTTGATTATTAATTGTATAATTATATTGATTATTTTTAAATCAGTTAACATTTGCCATTTGCCAGATTTCTTTTTAATAACAAATATAGGAGAATTCCACGGACTGGTGGACTCCTCTATATGTCCTGCTTGTAATTGTTCTTCTCCTAATATTTGAAGAGCACCCAATTTTTCTTGGTTTAGTGGCCACTGCTCTGTCCATATAGGCTTTTGTGATATCCAATTTAAAGCCAGAGCATAATGGTGCTTTTCAGCAGCAGTGGCCGCTATCCAAAATTTGGATAGCATAAACCATGCCGAGAAGTATGTGCCTTTGGTGCCTCGAAAGTCTTAGCCCCTTGGCTCCTTTTACCCAAACCAAAACAAGGGTTATAATTCATATTTAACATAATCTGTTTAGCAGGAGCAGATGTATTAGGTATATTGATGTATGCTCCCCATTGCTGTAACAAATCTCTTCCCCACAAATTAATAGTGATGTTAGCCACGTAAGGTTTTAAAGTGGCTGTCTGTCCATCAGGACCTGAACAATTTAAAATTTGTCGACTTTGAAATATGTCAGTCATCGTTCCTATTCCGGTAAGAACAGTAGGAACTTCTTGTAAAGGCCAAGCCTTTGGCCAAAAACTTTTAGAAATAATTGTAACATCAGCCCCAGTATCTACAAGTCCAACAAAAGATTTGCCATTTAACTTAATCTCTAATTGAGGTCTCTGGTCATTAATTAAAGCTTGCCAATACACTTTAGTTCCAGTGCTCCCAAAACCTCCTTGCCTTAGAACTTCTGTATATAAGGTAACAATAGAAGTTGTGCAGTACGGTCTCTAGCCTGAATAAGATAATCAAAATTGGAACTCATCATTAACTGAAATTTTTCCTGAGTAATCTGAATCAACTATACCCAAATGTACTGAAATCCCTTTTAAGGTAAGAGAGCTCCGGTCAGTGATAAAAGCTCCGGAAAGTTGTTTATAATTTTTTTTTTTTTTCCAAAATGTCCTTTACGGACGTAATCGAGACATTTTACGACAGTTTTTTGCTTTCTGGGAATGCCTTTCCCACTGCTAGCCTCAGCCAACATTTGTATTTTAAAAGCCTCTGATTTAACTTTTCGGCGAAACCCTTTTTTTTTTTTTTTTGAGCGGCGGATGTAAAAGCCGCTAACATTTTGAATTAGTATTATTAAAAGCCAATATATGTAATATTAAATTTTTTAAGTCAGGCGGACTAACCGTGTTTTGCACATCTTGTAATCTAGTGATAAAATCTACATAAGTTTCATTAACATTTTCTTTAACATCTTACACAAGAAAACACAGACTGTTTAGGAGAAGCTATCTTCTCTTATGTTCTAATACAGCACTGTTGAATTTGAGCAATAACCTGATCATCTTTTCTAAGATCTTAGTTTGTTCTTTAAAAGTTTTTTTTTTTTTTTTTTTAACAGCCTCTCTCAACGGTGGATCATGCTTCAGGGAATCATTTGCATTAGAGAGTAGCGGTTCCCAAGCTTAAAGCGGCTGACTTGAGCCGCGCAGAGAGCTCTTAAAGTGAAAGTTCTCCTTTAGAATTCTTTCTTTTTCTCTTTTCTATATTTTCTATAGACCCGAGAAGAGGGTCGGTACCTACTTTTATTGGCTTTGTCTTATCCTGGCCCAATGCAGACGGAAGGTCCCAATTGACCTTCTCTTTTCTGCTAAAAACAGGCTCCAGATCTTTTACTAAGCTTATTTTAGGACGGATATCCTCCGTCTCGCTAAAAGAGAATTCTGAGTTAGAATGAAACAGCTGTAGAGCTTGAGAAATTAAAGAGCAGAGCTTTTAAATACATAGAGAAATTTAATTTATTTATTTATTTATTTATTTTCGGAGCGCTTTTCATAATGTTTTCAGCGCCAACTACTTTTGCTGCAGCTTGAACTCACCCGGAGGTGGGAACCAATCACAGTGCTTGGAAATTAAATTAACAATTTCTCGAGATTTTTCTTTTTGGCAATTACTCTAGTACTCTTTAATAAGCTCTCAACAATTCCACATACTCAGAAAAGATAGTCTTCCTCATTATTTTAATCCGGACAGAATAATAATTTACTTTGCCCTGGAGATGTTCACTTACCTCTCACTAGGTAAGACGCGCGCGCGACTTTCAATCCACTCCAGGTCCCTTGCGATGCAATTCGGGAACTCTTCGCTCGAGCAAAGCCTTTTGCCTTCAAGACCCTATCGGAGTGTCCTGCCGACTACGCCAGTTTGCGGGGAGTTAGCTACGCTCCCCGCAAACAGGTCCTTTTTTTTTTTTTTTTTTTTGTTTATAAAGTGAAAGTTTATGAAAATAGATAAAGGAGGGTATCCGGATGGAAATATTTTACCCGCATCAAATATTTCCCCGACTGAAACTCCACACAGGTATTATATAGGGTACATACAGGCTCCGGTTGCCAAGCGCAACGGGATTTTGATACTAACAGGCAGTTTGCTTTAGGGTCAAAGTCTCCTAAAAGTCTACTACAGATCCTTTAACTAACTCTAACTAGGGGAACAATGGGTTATAAAATCTTCTTGGGGCAAACTTCTAAGTTTTATGATAAGGCTATTACTTTAGCAACAAACAGAGACATCTTGGCTCTGGTGATTGTGTTCTTGGAGACAGAGATGATCCCAGAAGTCAACATGGGCTGTGCTTTGTGTTAATTACTTGAACTGCATGGTTCCATCTGGGCCCGGCTTGGGCATTAGCATATCTATCTGATTAGCTCTCATCTCCGGGGGTCCACCTGTCAGCAGCACCAGCAACCTTTGGTCCTAAGGGAGGCCTGCCTTGTCTTTCAAAACAGGTGAGAACCAAAGGCCCAGTTTACAGCTGTCTCCTTGAGATGCAGCTTCTACTGACCAGCAAGACGCCCTCCTGAGACGAGGCAGCTTTTGAACTAACACATTTATCTTTTCCTTAAGGCAAAGCCTTATTGGACTTCTGAAATCAAATCTTGTCTCCAGAAATACAGGGGGCATTTCTAAAACTCAGTATTCTTAGGCTCAACTCCTGAACACCCATCCTGACCGACCCCACAAAAAAAAAGTACCCTCCAGCTACTAATTATAATGCCAATTTGCAAAATTTCCCTGCATTTTTAAACAATGGAGAAATGATGGTGGGATGATACTTAGAAGAATGGCTTCTTGTCAGTCTCCACTGACAAAAATAGGCAACACCAAGTCAGCTACGCCTCAGCATAGTTATGTCCATAGCAGCCATATTTGGTTTCAGTAGGCACATACACACGTTATCACAATTATGGTGAAAGGCTGAAAACCTGCAAAGGATTTTCAACATACTGGTTAATTGAAAAGCTCTGAGGCATACTTCTTGGAACAAGCCAGTTTCCTGTACCCACGCATAGAGAAGTATATAGAACCATGGTGGATTCCCAGCTCATGAAGCAAAGGATTCTTAAAGGAACGGGATTACCATGCAGATCCTGTTTAATTCTCTGAAACAGAATCCGCACTTTTAACCTGCCATACTAATACCCACTTCTCCTCTCTGGGGATAATAAAAACAAACCAGCGAACTGACAGAGGGCCTGACCAACACATCCACACCGACCCCACAGGAAAAAAAAAAAAAAAAAAAACACCGTAGCCTCCAGCTACTAATTATAATGCTAACTTGCAAAATTTTCCTGCATTTTTAAACAATGGAAAAATGATGGTGAGATGATACTTAGAAGAATGGATTGTTGTCAGTCTCCACTAACAAAAATAGGCAAAACCAAGTCAGCTACGCCTCAGCATCGTTATGTTCGTGGCAGCCATCTTCAGTTTCAGGAGGAACAAACAAACGTTATCACAATTATGGTGAAACGCTGAACACCTGCAAATAATTTTCAACGTACCGGTTAATTGAAAAGCTCTGCGGCATACTTCTTGGAACAAGCCAGTTACCTGTTCCCACGCAAAGAGGAGTATATAGAACCACGGTGGATTTCCAGCTGATGAAGTAAAGGATTATTAAAGGAACGGGATGACCATGGGGATCACCGTTAATTCTCTGAAACAGAATCCGCCCTTTTCACTTGCCAAACACATGCCCACTTCTCCTCTCTGGGGATAATAAAAACTAACCAGCGAACTGACAGAGGGCCTGACCCCCCCATTCACATCGACCACACACACACACAAAAAAAACGTACCCTCCAGCTACTAATTATAATGCTAACTTACAAAATTTCCCTGCATTTTAAAACAATGGAAAAATGGTGGTGGGATGATACTTAGAAGAATGGCTTCTTGTCAGTCTCCACTAACAAAAATAGGCAACACCAAGTCAGCTAATCCTCAGCATAGTTATGTCCGTGGCAGCCTTCTTGGGTTTCAGGAGGCACATACAAAGGTTATCACAATTATGGTGAAACGCTGAAAACCTGCAAATAATTTTCAACGTACTGGTTAATTTGAAAACTCTCCAGCATACTTCTTGGAACAAGCCAGGTACCTGTGCCCACGCATAGAGGAGTATATAGAACCATGGTGGAATCCCAACTGATGATGCAAAGTATTCTTAAAGGAATGAGATGACTATGCGGATCCTGTTTAATTCTCTGAAACAGAATCCGCACTTTTCACCTGCCAAACACATGCCCACTACTCTTCTCTGGGGATAATAAAAACAAACCACCGATCTGACAGAGGGCCTCAACACCCATCCTGAACGACCCACAAAAAAAAAAGTACCCGCCAGCTACTAATTATGATGCCAATTTGCAAAATTTCCCTGCATTTTTAAACAATGGAGAAATGATGGTGGGATGATACTTAGAAGAATGGCTTCTTGTCAGTCTCCACTGACAAAAATGGGCAACACCAAGTCAGCTACGCCTCAGCATAGTTATGTCCGTAGCAGCCATATTTGGTTTCAGTAGGCACATACACACGTTATCACAATTATGGTGAAACGCTGAAAACCTGCAAAGGATTTTCAACATACTGGTTAATTGAACAGCTCTGAGGCATACTTCTTGGAACAAGCCAGTTTCCTGTGCCCACGCATAGAGAAGTATATAGAACCATGGTGGATTTCCAGCTCATGAAGCAAAGGATTCTTAAAGGAACGGGATGACCATGCGGATCCTGTTTAATTCTCTGAAACAGATCCGCAGTTTTCACCTGCCATACTAATACCCACTTCTCCTCTCTGGGGATAATAAAAACAAACCAGCGAACTGACAGAGGGCCTGACCAACACATCCACACCGACCCCACAGGAAAAAAAAAAAATCACCGTACCCTGCAGCTACTAATTATAATGCTAACTTGCATAATTTTCCTGCATTTTTAAACAATGGAAAAATGATGGTGAGATGATACTTAGAAGAATGGATTCTTGTCAGTTTCCACTAACAAAAATAGGCAAAACCAAGTCAGCTACGCCTCAGCATAGTTATGTTCGTGGCAGCCTTGTTGGGTTTCAGGAGGCACAAACAAACGTTATCACAATTATGGTGAAACGCTGAACACCTGCAAATAATTTTCAACGTAGCGGTTAATTGAAAAGCTCTGCGGCATACTTCTTGGAACAAGCCAGTTACCTGTTCCCACGGAAACAGGAGTATATAGAACCATGGTGGATTCCCAGCTGATGAAGTTAAGGATTATTAAAGGAACGGGATGACCATGGGGATCATGGTTAATTCTCTGAAACAGAATCCGCCCTTTTCTCCTGCCAAACACATGCCCACTTCTCCTCTCTGGGGATAATAAAAACTAACCAGCGAACTGACAGAGGGCCTTACCCCCCCATCCACATCGACCACACACACAAAAAAAACCGTACCCTCCAGCTACTAATTATAATGCTAACTTGCAAAATTTCCCTGCATTTTAAAACAATGGAAAAATGGTGGTGGGATGATACTTAGAAGAATGGCTTCTTGTCAGTCTCCACTAACAAAAATAGGCAACACCAAGTCAGCTACTCCTCAGCATAGTTATGTCCGTCGCAGCCTTCTTGGGTTTCAGGAGGCACAAACAAACGTTATCACAATTATGGTGAAACGCTGAACACCTGCAAATAATTTTCAACGTAGTGATTAATTGAAAAGCTCTGTGGCATACTTCTTCGAACAAGCCAGTTTCCTGTGTCCTCGCATAGAGAAATATATAGAACCATGGTGGATTCCCAGCTCATGAAGCAAAGGATTCTTAAAGGAACGGGATTACCATGCGGATCCTGTTTAATTCTCTGAAACGGATCCGCAGTTTTCACCTGCCATACTAATACCCACTTCTCCTCTCTGGGGATAATAAAAACAAACCAGCGAACTGACAGAGGGGCTTACCAACACATCCACAACGACCCCACAGGAAAAAAAAAAAAAAAAACACCGTAGCCTCCAGCTACTAATTATAATGCTAACTTGCAAAATTTCCCTGCATTTTAAAACAATGGAAAAATGGTGGTGGGATGATACTTAGAAGAATGGCTTCTTGTCAGTCTCCACTGACAAAAATAGGCAACACCAAGTCAGCTACGCCTCAGCATAGTTATGTCCATAGCAGCCATATTTGGTTTCAGTAGGCACATACACACGTTATCACAATTATGGTGAAAGGCTGAAAACCTGCAAAGGATTTTCAACATACTGGTTAATTGAAAAGCTCTGAGGCATACTTCTTGGAACAAGCCAGTTTCCTGTGCCCACGCATAGAGAAGTATATAGAAGCATGGTGGATTCCCAGCTCATGAAGCAAAGGATTCTTAAAGGAACGGGATTACCATGCGGATCCTGTTTAATTCTCTGAAACAGATCCGCAGTTTTCACCTGCCATACTAATACCCACTTCTCCTCTCTGGGGATAATAAAAACAAACCAGCGAACTGACAGAGGGCCTGACCAACACATCCACACTGACCGCACAGGAAAAAAAAAAAAAAAAAAACACCGTAGCCTCCAGCTACTAATTATAATGCTAACTTGCAAAATTTTCCTGCATTTTTAAACAATGGAAAAATGATGGTGAGATGATACTTAGAAGAATGGATTCTTGTCAGTCTCCACTAACAAAAATAGGCAACACCAAGTCAGCTACGCCTCAGCATCCTTATGTTCGTGGCAGCCATCTTGGGTTTCAGGAGGCACAAACAAACGTTATCACAATTATGGTGAAACGCTGAACACCTGCAAATAATTTTCAACGTAGTGGTTAATTGAGAATCTCTGGGGCATACTTCTTGGAACAAGCCAGTTACCTGTTCCCACGGAAACAGGAGTATATAGAACCATGGTGGATTTCAGGCTGATGAAGTAAAGGATTATTAAAGGAACGGGATGACCATGGGGATCATCGTTAAATCTCTGAAACAGAATCCGCCCTTTTCACCTGCCAAACTCATGCCCACTTCTCCCCTCTGGGGATAATAAAAACTAACCAGCGAACTGACAGAGGGCCTGACCCCCCCATCCACATCGCCCACACACACACAAAAAAAAACCGTACACTCCAGCTACTAATTATAATGCTAACTTGCAAAATTTCCCTGCATTTTAAAACAATGGAAAAATGGTGGTGGGATGATACTTAGAAGAATGGCTTCTTGTCAGTCTCCACTAACAAAAATAGGCAACACCAAGTCAGCTACTCCTCAGCATAGTTATGTCCGTCGCAGCCTTCTTGGGTTTCAGGAGGCACCAACAGACGTTATCACAATTACGGTGAAATGCTGAACACCTGCAAATAATTTTCAACGTAGTGGTTAATTGAAAAGCTCTGCGGCATACTTCTTGGAATAAGCCAGTTACCTGTTCCCACGCAAAGAGGAGTATAAAGAACCATGGTGGATTTCCAGCTGATGAAGTAAAGGATTATTAAAGGAACGGGATGACCATGGGGATCATCGTTAATTCTCTGAAACAGAATCCGCCCTTTTCTCCTGCCAAACACATGCCCACTTCTCCTCTCTGGTTATAATAAAAACTAACCAGCGAACTTACAGAGGGCCTGACCCCCCCAACCACATCGACCACACACAAAAAAAAACCGTACCCTCCAGCTACTAATTATAATGCTAACTTGCAAAATTTCCCTGCATTTTAAAACAATGGAAAAATGGTGGTGGGATGATACTTAGAAGAATGGCTTCTTGTCTGTCTCCACTAACAAAAATAGGCAACACCAAGTCAGCTACTCCTCAGCATAGTTATGTCCGTCGCAGCCGTCTTGGGTTTCAGGAGGCTCATACAAACGTTATCACAATTATGGTGAAACGCTGAAAACCTGCAAATAATTTTCAACGTACTGGTTAATTTGAAAACTCTCCAGCATACTTCTTGGAACAAGCCAGGTACCTGTGCCCACGCATAGAGGAGTATATAGAAATATGGTGGAATCCCAGCTGATGAAGCAAAGGATTCTTAAAGGAATGAGATGACCATGCGGATCCTGTTTAATTCTCTGAAACAGAATCCGCACTTTTCACCTGCCAAACACATGCCCACTACTCTTCTCTGGGGATAATAAAAACAAACCAGCGATCTGACAGAGGGCCTGAATGCGGGGAGTTAGCTACGCTCCCCGCAAAGAGGTCCTTTTCTCTTTGTTCTGATCAGATCTCTAAGTTGACTACGCCAGTTTGCAGGGAGTTAGCTACGCTCCCTGCAAAGAGGTTTTTTCTTCCGATCAGGTCTTTCAGGCAGGGGTCATCGCAAAGGATGAAAAATATAGTAGGAAAAAGAAATAAAAATATAAATTAATGGCAATAATAATACACAGAGCCAAAGATATAGTTTATAAAGTGAAAGTTTATGAAAATAGATAAAGAAGGGTATCCGGATGGAAATATTTTACCCGCATCAAATATTTCCCCGACTGAAACTCCACACAGGTATTATATAGGGTACATACAGGCTCCGGTTGCCAAGCGCAACGGGATTTTGATACTAACAGGCAGTTTGCTTTAGGGTCAAAGTCTCCTAAAAGTCTACTACAGATCCTTTAACTAACTCTAACTAGGGGAACAATGGGTTATAAAATCTTCTTGGGGCAAACTTCTAAGTTTTATGATAAGGCTATTACTTTAGCAACAAACAGAGACATCTTGGCTCTGGTGATTGTGTTCTTGGAGACAGAGATGATCCCAGAAGTCAACATGGGCTGTGCTTTGTGTTAATTACTTGAACCGCATGGTTCCATCTGGGCCCGGCTTGGGCATTAGCATATCTATCTGATTAGCTCTCATCTCCGGGGGTCCACCTGTCAGCAGCACCAGCAACCTTTGGTCCTAAGGGAGGCCTGCCTTGTCTTTCAAAACAGGTGAGAACCAAAGGCCCAGTTTACAGCTGTCTCCTTGAGATGCAGCTTCTACTGACCAGCAAGACGCCCTCCTGAGACGAGGCAGCTTTTGAACTAACACATTTATCTTTTCCTTAAGGCAAAGCCTTATTTGACTTCTGAAATCAAATCTTGTCTCCAGAAATACAGGGGGCATTTCTACAACTCAGTATTCTTAGGCTCAACATCTCCCCCTTTTTTATTTTTTGAAGAAAGTTGATGGAGTTGGACAGCCATCACAGCGAGGAGTTGGTCTCTGGATTCTTGTCTGCTTTGGAGTTTTCTCCAGACTATAAATAAACACAAGCAAAGGATTAAAATAATGCTAAAAGTTACAATAGTGGAACTCCCATAGATCTTAAGATGATAAAGTGGATCAGCTGACTCCAAACCAGAAGAGATGTCATCAATAATGTCAGCTTCAGAGAGCAATTTAAGTTTGTGACTGAAGGTACTTAATATTTCTTGTTGTAAATTTTTAATCTCTTCAGTCAGATTTCCTTGATTAAGTAGATGTTTTTTGATGTTTTCCCAAGGAAACCGAGTTTGATTATATATATGAGGTGTAACACAAAATTGAGTGATATTCCAATCACAACGAAGTCTAAGTTGCTTTTGTAGACTTATAACCTGGTCTCCCAACAAGGTGACTGCTTGCTGTAAGTCAGCCACTTGAGTAGCTAATTTAGAGTCAATTTGATTTTGTGTAGACCATAGTTGATTTGAATCATGGTGCCAGTTTTGAACAAATTCAGTGGTCTGAACGGTCTGATGTAGAGCCACACCTGCGGTGGCCGCAGAAGCAGTGACAGCAATGATTCCCAAAATAGCTGCTATTAAGAGACCAATAAATCTTTTTGTACGTTTAAGAATGTGGTTAAGTAGTTTATCCAAAAGGAACATTGCTGGTGTTTCTTGCCAGACTCTATTCATTTTAACAGGTAACCACAGTCCTGTTCTGGCTTTGAAAATATAAAGTGTTTCTTTATAAGGGTTGAACTTTATAGAATTCTTAATACAGGTATAATAAGAACAGTTGTCACAGGTCACTAGGAAAGAAGGTTCTTTATAAACAGCATGTCCAATCATAAATAAGTAAGGCAGTCTAACACAAACTTGAATATAATGAGTAGAATTTAAATTAAAAGTCCATTCTCGGCTATTGTTTGTATCCAGTGTGTGTGCTAATCCAGGCCTGCAAAGGGTGCAAAGCAGCTGATATTTTCCACAATTGATCATGAATAGGGCCATCTAAAATATGAGGAGCTGGAGAGCTCATACCATCATTGAGCCATGTAATATGACTTTTAAGGTCAGTGTCTTTTACAGACATCGAGGTGGCAGTTTTATTCCAATGAAGCTTTTTAAAATTGTGAGAGGAGGCAGGATGTCCATAGGGACTCCAGTCTAGGACAACACCATAAGATGTGGACCCAGCAAGAATGCGCCCCGTGTGAGCTCTATAATTGTCCCATTGTACCCAAGTTTTAGGATCAGAAATTATTACTTTCTTACAAAGGGGTATATCTGTGGGTGCAATTTTAGAATGCCCAATAGTGATGTGTCTGGTTGCCAGACACTCTTACCACCATGCTCACCACGCAGATCATGGCAAGAAAAAGATTTACAGACGTTTTAGGTACAAATGTCCGGTTCAATATCTTGTCTGCTTCTTTGTATGTTCTCTTCAGCTGTCCCCACGTCATGGTCTGTGCCTGACGTGTCTTCTGCTTTTTCCCCTTGAGTTTCCACTCTGGGTTTGATTCTTCTGCTTGGAATCCAGACTGTTGGTCTGTCATCTGTCAAAACACAAGCAAAAACTCTCCCCCACACCTTTGCCCATCCTTTTTTCCATTTATTTTCTACATTATCTTTCCACCAGATAGGCTGGTGAGGGAAAGAGTCTGATTGTGGACTCCCATTCCAATGCTTTTCTATTGCTGTTAATTTATCTTCCTTATGAATATTCAAAAAATTTTAGGTAAATAAGGCTTGATTTATTCTGTCTTTGGGAGACTGTCTACCTCCCCCTTTTTGTTTTAATAACATGTTTTTTAAAGTTTGATGTGTACGTTCTATAATACCTTGTCCTTGAGGATTATAAGGAATGCCAGTAATGTGCTTGATGTCTCATTTAATATAAAAAGCTGCAAAAGAATGACTAGTGTAAGCAGGGCCATTGTCAGTTTTAATGGTGGCTGGGACTCCCATTTATACAAAACAGGAGTGTAAACGTGAAAGTACATGTCTAACAGTTTCTCCAGAGGATGGAGTAGCCATAATAAGACTGGAATAAGTATCTACAGTAACACGTACAATACCTAACTTGCCAAATTTAGGAATATGAGTAACATCCATTTGCCATAATTCATTTGGCGAGAGACCTCGAGAATTAAGTCCTGCAGAAAATTTAAGCTGATTAATTAATTGACAAGTGGGACAATGAGAAACAATACGTTTGGCTTGATTATTAATTGTATAATTATATTGATTATTTTTAAATCAGTTAACATTTGCCATTTGCCAGATTTCTTTTTAATAACAAATATAGGAGAATTCCACGGACTGGTGGACTCCTCTATATGTCCTGCTTGTAATTGTTCTTCTCCTAATATTTGAAGAGCACCCAATTTTTCTTGGTTTAGTGGCCACTGCTCTGTCCATATAGGCTTTTGTGATATCCAATTTAAAGCCAGAGCATAATGGTGCTTTTCAGCAGCAGTGGCCGCTATCCAAAATTTGGATAGCATAAACCATGCCGAGAAGTATGTGCCTTTGGTGCCTCGAAAGTCTTAGCCCCTTGGCTCCTTTTACCCAAACCAAAACAAGGGTTATAATTCATATTTAACATAATCTGTTTAGCAGGAGCAGATGTATTAGGTATATTGATGTATGCTCCCCATTGCTGTAACAAATCTCTTCCCCACAAATTAATAGTGATGTTAGCCACGTAAGGTTTTAAAGTGGCTGTCTGTCCATCAGGACCTGAACAATTTAAAATTTGTCGACTTTGAAATATGTCAGTCATCGTTCCTATTCCGGTAAGAACAGTAGGAACTTCTTGTAAAGGCCAAGCCTTTGGCCAAAAACTTTTAGAAATAATTGTAACATCAGCCCCAGTATCTACAAGTCCAACAAAAGATTTGCCATTTAACTTAATCTCTAATTGAGGTCTCTGGTCATTAATTAAAGCTTGCCAATACACTTTAGTTCCAGTGCTCCCAAAACCTCCTTGCCTTAGAACTTCTGTATATAAGGTAACAATAGAAGTTGTGCAGTACGGTCTCTAGCCTGAATAAGATAATCAAAATTGGAACTCATCATTAACTGAAATTTTTCCTGAGTAATCTGAATCAACTATACCCAAATGTACTGAAATCCCTTTTAAGGTAAGAGAGCTCCGGTCAGTGATAAAAGCTCCGGAAAGTTGTTTATAATTTTTTTTTTTTTCCAAAATGTCCTTTACGGACGTAATCGAGACATTTTACGACAGTTTTTTGCTTTCTGGGAATGCCTTTCCCACTGCTAGCCTCAGCCAACATTTGTATTTTAAAAGCCTCTGATTTAACTTTTCGGCGAAACCCTTTTTTTTTTTTTTTTGAGCGGCGGATGTAAAAGCCGCTAACATTTTGAATTAGTATTATTAAAAGCCAATATATGTAATATTAAATTTTTTAAGTCAGGCGGACTAACCGTGTTTTGCACATCTTGTAATCTAGTGATAAAATCTACATAAGTTTCATTAACATTTTCTTTAACATCTTACACAAGAAAACACAGACTGTTTAGGAGAAGCTATCTTCTCTTATGTTCTAATACAGCACTGTTGAATTTGAGCAATAACCTGATCATCTTTTCTAAGATCTTAGTTTGTTCTTTAAAAGTTTTTTTTTTTTTTTTTTAACAGCCTCTCTCAACGGTGGATCATGCTTCAGGGAATCATTTGCATTAGAGAGTAGCGGTTCCCAAGCTTAAAGCGGCTGACTTGAGCCGCGCAGAGAGCTCTTAAAGTGAAAGTTCTCCTTTAGAATTCTTTCTTTTTCTCTTTTCTATATTTTCTATAGACCCGAGAAGAGGGTCGGTACCTACTTTTATTGGCTTTGTCTTATCCTGGCCCAATGCAGACGGAAGGTCCCAATTGACCTTCTCTTTTCTGCTAAAAACAGGCTCCAGATCTTTTACTAAGCTTATTTTAGGACGGATATCCTCCGTCTCGCTAAAAGAGAATTCTGAGTTAGAATGAAACAGCTGTAGAGCTTGAGAAATTAAAGAGCAGAGCTTTTAAATACATAGAGAAATTTAATTTATTTATTTATTTATTTATTTTCGGAGCGCTTTTCATAATGTTTTCAGCGCCAACTACTTTTGCTGCAGCTTGAACTCACCCGGAGGTGGGAACCAATCACAGTGCTTGGAAATTAAATTAACAATTTCTCGAGATTTTTCTTTTTGGCAATTACTCTAGTACTCTTTAATAAGCTCTCAACAATTCCACATACTCAGAAAAGATAGTCTTCCTCATTATTTTAATCCGGACAGAATAATAATTTACTTTGCCCTGGAGATGTTCACTTACCTCTCACTAGGTAAGACGCGCGCGCGACTTTCAATCCACTCCAGGTCCCTTGCGATGCAATTCGGGAACTCTTCGCTCGAGCAAAGCCTTTTGCCTTCAAGACCCTATCGGAGTGTCCTGCCGACTACGCCAGTTTGCGGGGAGTTAGCTACGCTCCCCGCAAACAGGTCCTTTTTTTTTTTTTTTTTTTTGTTTATAAAGTGAAAGTTTATGAAAATAGATAAAGGAGGGTATCCGGATGGAAATATTTTACCCGCATCAAATATTTCCCCGACTGAAACTCCACACAGGTATTATATAGGGTACATACAGGCTCCGGTTGCCAAGCGCAACGGGATTTTGATACTAACAGGCAGTTTGCTTTAGGGTCAAAGTCTCCTAAAAGTCTACTACAGATCCTTTAACTAACTCTAACTAGGGGAACAATGGGTTATAAAATCTTCTTGGGGCAAACTTCTAAGTTTTATGATAAGGCTATTACTTTAGCAACAAACAGAGACATCTTGGCTCTGGTGATTGTGTTCTTGGAGACAGAGATGATCCCAGAAGTCAACATGGGCTGTGCTTTGTGTTAATTACTTGAACTGCATGGTTCCATCTGGGCCCGGCTTGGGCATTAGCATATCTATCTGATTAGCTCTCATCTCCGGGGGTCCACCTGTCAGCAGCACCAGCAACCTTTGGTCCTAAGGGAGGCCTGCCTTGTCTTTCAAAACAGGTGAGAACCAAAGGCCCAGTTTACAGCTGTCTCCTTGAGATGCAGCTTCTACTGACCAGCAAGACGCCCTCCTGAGACGAGGCAGCTTTTGAACTAACACATTTATCTTTTCCTTAAGGCAAAGCCTTATTGGACTTCTGAAATCAAATCTTGTCTCCAGAAATACAGGGGGCATTTCTAAAACTCAGTATTCTTAGGCTCAACTCCTGAACACCCATCCTGACCGACCCCACAAAAAAAAAGTACCCTCCAGCTACTAATTATAATGCCAATTTGCAAAATTTCCCTGCATTTTTAAACAATGGAGAAATGATGGTGGGATGATACTTAGAAGAATGGCTTCTTGTCAGTCTCCACTGACAAAAATAGGCAACACCAAGTCAGCTACACCTCAGCATAGTTATGTCCATAGCAGCCATATTTGGTTTCAGTAGGCACATACACACGTTATCACAATTATGGTGAAAGGCTGAAAACCTGCAAAGGATTTTCAACATACTGGTTAATTGAAAAGCTCTGAGGCATACTTCTTGGAACAAGCCAGTTTCCTGTACCCACGCATAGAGAAGTATATAGAACCATGGTGGATTCCCAGCTCATGAAGCAAAGGATTCTTAAAGGAACGGGATTACCATGCAGATCCTGTTTAATTCTCTGAAACAGAATCCGCACTTTTCACCTGCCATACTAATACCCACTTCTCCTCTCTGGGGATAATAAAAACAAACCAGCGAACTGACAGAGGGCCTGACCAACACATCCACACCGACCCCACAGGAAAAAAAAAAAAAAAAAACACCGTAGCCTCCAGCTACTAATTATAATGCTAACTTGCAAAATTTTCCTGCATTTTTAAACAATGGAAAAATGATGGTGAGATGATACTTAGAAGAATGGATTGTTGTCAGTCTCCACTAACAAAAATAGGCAAAACCAAGTCAGCTACGCCTCAGCATCGCTTTGTTCGTGGCAGCCATCTTCGGTTTCAGGAGGAACAAACAAACGTTATCACAATTATGGTGAAACGCTGAACACCTGCAAATAATTTTCAACGTACCGGTTAATTGAAAAGCTCTGCGGCATACTTCTTGGAACAAGCCAGTTACCTGTTCCCACGCAAAGAGGAGTATATAGAACCACGGTGGATTTCCAGCTGATGAAGTAAAGGATTATTAAAGGAACGGGATGACCATGGGGATCACCGTTAATTCTCTGAAACAGAATCCGCCCTTTTCACTTGCCAAACACATGCCCACTTCTCCTCTCTGGGGATAATAAAAACTAACCAGCGAACTGACAGAGGGCCTGACCCCCCCATTCACATCGACCACACACACACAAAAAAAAAAACGTACCCTCCAGCTACTAATTATAATGCTAACTTACAAAATTTCCCTGCATTTTAAAACAATGGAAAAATGGTGGTGGGATGATACTTAGAAGAATGGCTTCTTGTCAGTCTCCACTAACAAAAATAGGCAACACCAAGTCAGCTAATCCTCAGCATAGTTATGTCCGTGGCAGCCTTCTTGGGTTTCAGGAGGCACATACAAAGGTTATCACAATTATGGTGAAACGCTGAAAACCTGCAAATAATTTTCAACGTACTGGTTAATTTGAAAACTCTCCAGCATACTTCTTGGAACAAGCCAGGTACCTGTGCCCACGCATAGAGGAGTATATAGAACCATGGTGGAATCCCAACTGATGATGCAAAGTATTCTTAAAGGAATGAGATGACTATGCGGATCCTGTTTAATTCTCTGAAACAGAATCCGCACTTTTCACCTGCCAAACACATGCCCACTACTCTTCTCTGGGGATAATAAAAACAAACCACCGATCTGACAGAGGGCCTCAACACCCATCCTGAACGACCCACAAAAAAAAAAGTACCCTCCAGCTACTAATTATGATGCCAATTTGCAAAATTTCCCTGCATTTTTAAACAATGGAGAAATGATGGTGGGATGATACTTAGAAGAATGGCTTCTTGTCAGTCTCCACTGACAAAAATGGGCAACACCAAGTCAGCTACGCCTCAGCATAGTTATGTCCGTAGCAGCCATATTTGGTTTCAGTAGGCACATACACACGTTATCACAATTATGGTGAAACGCTCAAAACCTGCAAAGGATTTTCAACGTAGTGATTAATTGAAAAGCTCTGCGGCATACTTCTTCGAACAAGCCAGTTTCCTGTGTCCTCGCATAGAGAAATATATAGAACCATGGTGGATTCCCAGCTCATGAAGCAAAGGATTCTTAAAGGAACGGGATTACCATGCGGATCCTGTTTAATTCTCTGAAACGGATCCGCAGTTTTCACCTGCCATACTAATACCCACTTCTCCTCTCTGGGGATAATAAAAACAAACCAGCGAACTGACAGAGGGGCTTACCAACACATCCACACCGACCCCACAGGAAAAAAAAAAAAAAAAAACACCGTAGCCTCCAGCTACTAATTATAATGCTAACTTGCAAAATTTCCCTGCATTTTAAAACAATGGAAAAATGGTGGTGGGATGATACTTAGAAGAATGGCTTCTTGTCAGTCTCCACTAACAAAAATAGGCAACACCAAGTCAGCTACTCCTCAGCATAGTTATGTCCGTCGCAGCCTTCTTGGGTTTCAGGAGGCACAAACAAACGTTATCAAAATTATGGTGAAACGCTGAAAACCTGCAAATAATTTTCAAGGTACTGGTTAATTTCAAAACTCTCCAGCATACTTCTTGGAACAAGCCAGGTACCTGTGCCGACGCATAGAGGAGTATATAGAAACATGGTGGAATCCCAGCTGATGAAGCAAAGGATTCTTAAAGGAATGAGATGACCATGCGGATCCTGTTTAATTCTCTGAAAGAGAATCCGCACTTTTCACCTGCCAAACACATGCCCACTTCTCCTCTCTGGGGATAATAAAAACAAACCAGTGAATTGACAGATGGCCTGACCAACCCATCCACACTGACCCCACAAAAAAAAAAAAAGTACCCTCCAGCTACTAATTATAATGCTAACTTGCAAAATTTCCCTGCATTTTTAAACAATGGAAAAATGATGGTGGGATGATACTTAGAAGAATGGCTTCTTGTCAGTCTCCACTAACAAAAATAGGCAACACGAAGACAGCTACGCCTCAGCATACTTATGTCCTTGGCAGCCATATTGGGTTTCAGGAGACACATACAAACGTTATGAGAATTATGGTGAAACGCTGAAAATCTGCAAATAATTTTCAACGTACTGCTTAATTGAAAAGCTCTGCGGCATACTTCTTGGAACAAGCCAGTTACCTGTGCACACACATAGAGGAGTATATAGAACCATGGTGGATTCCCAGCTGATGAACCAAAAGTTTCCTAAAGAAACGGGATGAGCATGTCGATCCTGTTTCATTCTCTGAAACAGAATCCGAACTTTTCACCTGCCAAACACATGCCCACTTCTCCTCTCTGGGGATAATAAAAACTAACCAGCGAACTGACCGAGGGCCTGACGCCCCATTCACATCGACCACACACAAAAAAAACCCGTACCCTCCAGCTACTAAGTATAATGCTAACTTGCAAAATTTCCCTGCCTTTTAAAACAATGGAAAAATGGTGGTGGGATGATACTTGAAGAATGGCTTCTTGTCTGTCTCCACTAACAAAAATAGGCAACACCAAGTTAGCTACTCCTCAGCATAGTTATGTCCATCACAGCCTTCTTGGGTTTCAGGAGGCACATACAAACGTTATCAAAATTATGGTGAAACGCTGAAAACCTGCAAATAATTTTCAAGGTACTGGTTAATTTGAAAACTCTCCATCATACTTCTTGGAACAAGCCAGGTACCTGTGCCCACGCATAGAGGAGTATATAGAAACATGGTGGAATCCCAGCTGATGAAGCAAAGGATTCTTAAAGGAATGAGATGACCATGTGGATCCTGTTTAATTCTCTGAAACAGAATCCACACTTTTCACCTGCCAAACACATGCCCACTTCTCCTCTCTGGGGATAATAAAAACAAACCAGTGAATTGACAGATGGCCAGACCAACCCATCCACACTGACCCCACAAAAAAAAAAAAAGTAACCTCCAGCTACTAATTATAATGATAACTTGCAAAATTTCCCTGCATTTTTAAACAATGGAAAAATGGTGGTGGGATGATACTTAGAAGAATGGCTTCTTGTCAGTCTCCACTAACAAAAATAGGCAACACCAAGTCAGCTACGCCTCAGCATACTTATGTCCTTGGCAGCCATATTGGGTTTCAGGAGACACATACAAACGTTATCAAAATTATGGTGAAACGCTGAAAACCTGCAAATAATTTTCAACGTACTGGTTAATTTGAAAATTCTCCAGCATACTTCTTGGAACAAGCCAGGTACCTGTGCCCACACATAGAGGAGTATATAGAACCATGGTGGATTCCCAGCTGATGAAGCAAAAGTTTCCAAAAGGAACGGGATGAGCATGGGGATCCTGTTTCATTCTCTGAAACAGAATCCGAACTTTTCACCTGCCAAACACATGCCCACTACTCTTCTCTGGGGATAATAAAAACAAACCAGCGATCTGACAGAGGGCCTGAACACCCATGCTGACCGACCCCACAAAAAAAAAAAGTACCCTCCAGCTACTAATTATAATGCCAATTTGCAAAATTTCCCTGCATTTTTAAACAATGGAGAAATGATGGTGGGATGATACTTAGAAGAATGGCTTCTGGTCAGTCTCCACTGACAAAAATAGGCAACCCCAGGTCAGCTACGCCTCAGCATAGTTATGTCCGTAGCAGCCATATTTGGTTTCAGTAGGCACATACACACGTTATCACAATTATGGTGAAACGCTGAAAACCTGCAAAGGATTTTCAACATACTGGTTAATTGAAAAGCTCTGAGGCATACTTCTTGGAACAAGCCAGTTTCCTGTGCCCACGCATAGAGAAGTATATAGAACGATGGTGGATTCCCAGCTCATGAAGCAAAGGATTCTTAAAGGAACGGGATTACCATGCGGATCCTGTTTAATTCTCTGAAACAGATCCGCAGTTTTCACCTGCCATACTAATACCCACTTCTCCTCTCTGGGGATAATAAAAACAAACCAGCGAACTGACAGAGGGCCTGACCAACACATCCACACCGACCCCACAGGAAAAAAAAAAACAAAACACCGTAGCCTCCAGCTACTAATTATAATGCTAACTTGCAAAATTTTCCTGCATTTTTAAACAATGGAAAAATGATGGTGAGATGATACTTAGAAGAATGGATTCTTGTCAGTCTCCACTAACAAAAATAGGCAAAACCAAGTCAGCTACGCCTCAGCATAGTTATGTTCGTGGCAGCCATCTTGGGTTTCAGGAGGCACAAGCAAACGTTATCACAATTATGGTGAAACGCTGAACACCTGCAAATAATTTTCAACGTAGTGGTTAATTGAAAAGCTCTGCGGCATACTTCTTGGAACAAGACAGTTACCTGTTCCCAGGCAAAGAGGAGTATATAGAACCATGGTGGATTTCCAGCTGGTGAAATAAAGGAATATTAAAGGAATGGGATGACCATGGGGATCATCGTTAATTCTCTGAAACAGAATCTGCCCTTTTCACCTGCCAAACACATGCCCACTTCTCCTCTCTGGGGATAATAAAAACTAACCAGCTAACTGACACAGGGCCTGACCCCCCCATCCACATCGACCACACACAAAAAAAAAACCGTACCCTCCAGCTACTAATTATAATGCTAACTTCCAAAATTTCCCTTCATTTTTATCCAACGGAAAAATGATGGCGGCATGATACTTAGAAGAATGGCTTCTTGTCAGTCTCCACTAACAAAAATCGGCAAAACCAAGTAAGCTACGCCTCGGCATAGTTATGTCTGTGGCAGCCATCTTGGGTTTCAAGGCACATACAAACGTTGTCGCAATTATGATGAAACGCTGAACACCTGCAAATAATTTTCAATGTATTTTTTATTTGAAAACCTCTCTGGCATACTTCTTGGAACAACCCAGTCACCTGTGCCCACCCATACGGGAGTATATAGAACCATGGTGGTTTCCCAGCTGATGAAACAAAGGATTCTTAAAGGAAGCGGATGACCATGCGGATCCTGTTTAATTCTTTGAAACAGAATCCGCACTTTTCACCTGCCAACAACATGCCCACTTCTCCTCTCTGGGGATAATAAAAGGAAACCAGCGAACATCTAGAGGGCCTTGCACCCCCATCCACACCGACACCACAAAAAAAAAAAAAAGTACCCTCCAGCTACTAATTATAATGCTAACTTGCACAATTTCCCTACATTTTTAAACAATGGAAAAATCATGGTGGGATTATACTTAAAAGAATTGCTTCTTGTCAGTCTCCACTGACAAAAATAGGAAACACCAAGTGAGCTACGCCTCAGCATAGTTATGTCCGTGGCAGCCATCTTGGGTTTCAGCAGGCACATACAAACCTTATCACAATTATGTTGAAACGCTGAAAACCTGCAAATAATTTTCAACGTAGTGGTTAATTGAAAAGCTCTGCAGCATACTTCTTGGAACAAGCCAGGTACCTGTGCCCAGGCATAGAGGAGTGTATAGAACCATGGTGGATTCCCAGCTGATGAAGCAAAGGATTCTTTTTTTTTTTTTTTTTTGTTGAGACAGAGTCTCAATTTGTTGCCCAGGCTAGAGTGAGTGCCGTGTCGTCAGCTTAGTTCACAGCAACCTCAGACTCCTCGGCTTAAACGATCCTACTGCCTCAGCCTCCCGAGTAGCTGGGACTACAGGCATGCGCCACTATGCCCGGCTAATTTTTTCTATATAGATTTTTAGTTGTCCATATAATGTCTTTCTATTTTTAGTAGAGACGGGGTCTCACTCTTGCTCAGGCTGGTCTCGAACTCCTGACCTCGAGCGATCCACCCGCCTCGGCCTCCCAGAGTGCTAGGATTACAGGCGTGAGCCATCGCGCCCTTCCAGGATTCTTAAAGGAACGGGATGACCATGGGAATGCTGTTTAATTCTCTGAAAGAGTATCCGCACTTTTCAGCTGCCATCAAATGCCGACTTCCCCTCTCTGGGGATAATAAAAACAAACCAGCAAATTTATAGAGGGCCTGACCCCTCCATCGACACCGACCCGACGAAAAAAAAAAAAAAAACGTACCCTCCAGCTACTAATTATAAAGCTAACTTGCAAAATTTCCCTACATTTTTTAACAATGGAAAAATGACGGTGGGCTTATACTTAGAATGGCTTCTTGTTAGTCTCCGCTGACAAAAATAGGCAACACCAAGTCGGCTACACCTCAGCATAGTTATGTCCGTCGCAGCCATCTTGGGTTTCAGGAGGCACATACAAACGTTATTACAATTAGGGTGAAATGCTGAAAACCTGCAAATAATTTTCAACGTACTGGTTAATTGAAAAGCTCTGCGGCATACTTCTTGGAACAAGCCAGTTACCTGTGCCAACGCATAGAGGAGTATATAGAACCATGGTGGATTCCCAGCTGATGAAGCAAAGGATTCTTAAAGGAATGGGATGACCATGTGGATCCTGTTTAATTCTCTGAAATAGAATCCACACTTTTCACCTGCCAAACACATGCCCACTTCTCCTCTCTGGGGATAATAAAAGAAAACCAGCGAACTCACAGAGGGCCTGAAACGCCCATCCACTCCTACCCCACAAAAAAAGAAAAAAAAATACGTACCCTACATCTAATTATAATGCTAACTTGCAAAATTTCCCTCCATTTTTACGCAATGGAAAAATGATGGTGGGATGATACTTAGAAGAATGTCTTCTTGTCAGTCTCCACTAACAAAAATAGGCATCAACAAGTCAGCTATGCCTCAGCATATTTATATCCGTGGCAGCCATCTTGGGTTTAAGGAGGCACATTCAAACGTTATCACAATTACGGTTAAACATGCTAAAAACCTGACAATTCTAAAAGTACTGGTTAATTCAAAAGCTCTGTCGCATACTTCTTGGAACAAGCCAGTTACCTGTGCCCATGCAAAGAGAGGTCTAGAGAACCATGGTGGATTCCCAGGTGATGAATCAAAGGATTCGTAAAGGAACAGGCTCAAAAGTGCAGATCCTGTTTCAGTCTAAGTGTGAAACAGGATCCACACATTTTGCCTGCAACACACATTCGCCCTTCTCATCTCTAGGGATAACAAAAACAGCCCATCGGATTTACAGATGCCCTGCCCCCGGCCCCCACCACCCCACACAAAATAGTCTGCTCCAGCGACTCGTCCTTATGCTATCTGGTGAAAGGTCATAAGCCTTTTAAAAAACTGGAGATAGGATGGTAGAATTATACCTAAAAGACTGGCTTATTGCCAGATTCCCATACCAAGTATTGGCAACAGCAAGTGACGTAGGCCTCAGCATAGGTTTGTCCATGGCAGCCATCTTGGGTTTAAGGAGACACAGATGAACCTTATAACAATTATAATAAAAGGTGCTGCGAAAGCTGTTAAATAATTCTCATGGTAGTGGTTATTTCAAAAGCTCTGCGGCATACTTCTTTGAACTAGCCAGTTAACTGGGCCCACGCATAGTGCGGTGTAGAGAACTATGGTGGATTCCCAGCTGATGAAGCAAAGGATTCTTAAAGGAACAGGATGAACATGCGGATCCTGTTTCATACTCTGAAACAGGATCTGCACTTTTCACCTGCCAAACACATGCCCACTTCTCCTCTCTGGGGATAATAAAAAGAAACCACAGAACTGGCGGAGGGCTTGCCGCACCAGCCCCCAGACCCCACATAAAAACTTCCCGTCCAGCGACTCCTTGTTATTCTAACTGCCAAAAGGTGCTCTGACTTTTAAAATAGTGGAGAAGGATGGTGAAATGATACTTAAAAGAATGTATTCTTTCCAGTCTCCAGTACCAAGGATCGGCCACACAAAGTGAGCTCGGCCTCAGCATAGTTTTGTCCATGGCAGCCATCTCGAGACGAACCTTATGACAATTATGATGAAAGGTGCTGCAAAACCTGGCAAATAATTCTCAACGTAGTGGTTTTTTCAAAAGCTCTGTGGAATACTTCTTGGAACCCGGCAGTTTTCTGGGCCCACGCATAGAGGGGTCTAGAGAACCATGATGGATTCCCAGGTGATGAATCAAAGGATTCTTAAAGGAACAGGCTGAAAAGTGCGGATCCTGTTTCAGTCTGAGACTGAAACACTATATGCACTTTTTGCCTGCAACACACATGCCCACTTCTCCTCTCTAGGGATAATAAAAACAATCAATCGGATTGACAGATGTCCTCCCCCGCCCCCCAACACTGTACACAAAAAGGTCCCCTCCAGCGACTCATCCTTATGCTATCTGGCGAAAGGTCCTCTGCGTTTTAAAATAATGAAGATAGGATGGTGGAATTATACTTAAAATACTGGCCTTTTGCCAGAATCCCATACCAATTATTGGCAACAGGAAGTGACCTAGGTGTCAGCATAGGTTTGTCCGTGGCTGCCATCTAGGGTTTTAGGAAGCACAGATGAACCTTATCAAAATTATGGTAAAAGTGCTGGAAAAGCTGGCAAATAATTTCCATAGTAGTGGTTATTTCAAAAGCTCTGAGGAAAACTTCTTGGAACCAGGCAGTTTTCTGTGTGCACTAAAAGAGGGGTCTAGAGAACCATGGTGGATTCCCAGCTGATGAAGCAAAGGATTCTTAATGGAACGGGGTGAAAAGTGCAGATCCTGTGTCTGTCTAAGACTGAAACAGGACGCACACTTTTCACCTGCCACACATATGCCCACTTTTCACCTGCCACACACATGCCCACATTTCCTCTCTGGGGATAATAAAAACAAACCAGCGAACTGACAAAGGGCCTGCCCCCCTTCCACCCACGCAGATCCCCCCCAAAAAAATTCCCCTCCAGCTACTAATTATTATGCTAACTTGCAAAATTTCCCTGCATTTTTAAACAATGGAGAAAGGACGGTGGAGTGATACTTAGAAGAATGGCTTCTTGTCAGTCTCCACTAACAAAAATAGGCAACACCAAGTCAGCTACGCCTCAGCATAGTTATGCCCGTGGCAGCCATGTTGGGTTTAAGGAGGCACATACAAACTTTATCATAATTATGGTGAAACGTGCTGAAAACCCGGCAAATAATTCTCAACGTACTGTTTAATTCAAAAGCTCTGTGGCATACTTCTTGGAAGAAGCCAGTTACCTGGGCCCACGCATAGAGGGGTCTAGAGAACCATGGTGGATTCCAAGGTGATGAATCTAAGGATTCTTAAAGGAACAGGCTGAAAAGTGCAGATCCTGACTGAAACAGGATTCTGACTTTTTGCCTGCAACACACATGCCCACTTCTCCTCTCTAGGGATAACAAAAACAACCCATCGGATTGACAGATGGCCTGCCCCCGCCCCCCACCACCCCACACAAAATCGTGCCCTCCAGCGACTGATCCTTATGCTATCTGGCAATACGTCCTCTGCCTTTTAAAATAATGGAGATAGAATGGTGGAATTATACCTAAAAGACTGGCTTATTGCCAGACTCCCATACCAAGTATTCGCAACAGCAAGTCACCTAGGCCTCAGCACACGTTTGTCCCTGGCAGCCATCTTGGGTTTAAGGAGGCACAGATGAACCTTATCACAATTATGGTGAAAGGTGCTGCAAAAGCGGTCAAGTAATTCTCATGGTAGTGGTTACTTGAAAAGCTCTGCGGCATAATTCTTTGAACTAGCCAGTTAACTGGGCCCACGCATAGAGCAGTCTAGAGGCCCATGGTGGATTCCCAGCTGATGAAGCAAGGGATTCTTAATGGAACGGGGTGAAAAGTGCGGTTTCTGTTTCAGTCTAAGACAGAAACGGGATCCGAACTTTTCACCTGCCACACACATGCCCACTTCTCCGGTCTGGGGAAAATAAAAACAATCCAGCGAACTGACAGAGGGCCTGCGCCCCCCACCCACACCGACCCCACAAATAAAAATGTCCCCTCCAGCTACTAATTATTATGCTAACTTGCAAAGGTTTCCGTGCATTTTAAAATAATGGGGAAAGTAAGGTGGAATGATACTTAAAAGAATGGCCTCCTTCCAGCCTCCAGTAACAAGTGTCGTGAAATCCAAGTGACCTAGGCCTCAGCATAGTTTTCTCCGTGGCAGCCATCTTGTGTTTAAGGAGGCACAGACGATCCTTATCACAATTATGGTGATATGTGCTGCAGAAACTGGCAAATAATTCTACACGTAGTGTTTATCTCAAAAGCTGTGCAGCATACATCTTGGTACAGGCCAGTTCATGGGCCCATGCATGGAGGGTTCTAAGGAACCATGGTGGATTCCCAGCTGATGAATCAAAGGATTTTTAATGGAACCAGCTGAAAAGTGCGGATACTGTTTCAGTCTAACTGAAACAGGATCCGCACATTTCACCTGCCACAAATATATCCACTTCCCTGTCTGGGCATAATAAACACAAACAACCAGACTGACAGAGGGACTGTCCCCCAAACCACCCCGATCCCACCCAAAAACATCCCCTCCGTTGACTCATCCTTATGCTAACTGCCGAAAGTTGCTCACCTTTTAATATAAGGGAGAAAGGATGGTGCAATGATAATTAAAAGACTGGATTCTTGTCAGACTCCCGTACCAAGTATTGGCAACACCAAGCGAGAGAACCCTCAGTATAGGTTTGTCCATGGAAGCCATCTAGGGTTTAAAGAAGCACAAATGAACCTTATCAAAATTATGGTAAAAGTGCTGGAAAAGCTGGCAAATAATTTCCATGGTAGTGGTTATTTCAAATGCTCTGTGGCATACTTCTTTGAACTAGCCTGTTAAGTGGGCCCACACATAGTGGGGTGTAGAGAACTATGGTGGATTCCCAGCTGATGAAGCAAAGGATTCTTAAAGGAACAGGATGAAAAGTGCCGATCCTGTATCAGTCTAAGACTGAAACAGGATCCACACTTTTCACTTGCCACACACATGTCCACTTCTCCTCTCCGGGGATAATAAAAACAAACCACTGGACTGACAGAGGGCCTGGCTCTGCCTCTCCCACCCCACACAAAAACGTTTCCTCCAGCGACTCATCCTTAAGCTAAATGGCAATAGGTGCTCTGCCTTTTAAAATGGTTGTGAACGGAAGGTGGAATGATACTTAAAGAAATGGCTTCTTGCCACGGACCAGTACCAATTATCGGCAACTCCAAGGGAGATTGGCCTAACCGTAGTTTTTTCTGTGGAAGCCAGCTTGGGTTTCAGGATGCACTGCCTAACCTTTTCACAATCATTGTGAAAGTTGCTGCAAAAACTGGCAAATAATACTCAATGTAGTGGTTATTTCCAAAGCTCTGCGGCATACTTCTTGGAACTAGCCAGTTACCTGGGCCCACGCTCAGGGAGGTCTAGAGAACCATGGCGGATTCCCAACTGATGAATTAAAGGATTCCAAAAGGAACAGGCTCAAAAGCGGAGATACTGTTTCAGACTGAAACAGGATCCAAAGTTTTCACCTGCCACATACATGCCCGCTTCTCCTCTCTGGGAATAATAAAAACAAACCACCGGACTGACAGAGGGCCTGCCCTCCCACACACACCCAACCCCACACAAAAAGCTGCTCCAGTGACTCATCTTTATGCTAACTGGCTAAAGGTGCACTGCCTTTTAAAATAATGGAGAAAAGACGGTGGAATTGTACTTAAAAAAAATGGCTTCTTGCCAGGCTCCAGTAAAATGTATCGGTACACCAAGGGAGCTAGGCCTCAGCATAGTTTTGTCCGTGGCAGCCTGCTTGGGTTTAAGGAGGCACAGATGAACCTTATCACAATTATGGTCAAAGGTGCTGCAAAAACTGGCAAACAATTCTCAACGTAGTGGTTATTTCAAAAGCTCTACGGCATACATCTTGGACCTAGCCAGTTACCTGGGCCCACACATAGAGGGGTCTCGACAGCCATGGTGGATTCCCAGCTGATGAATCAAAGGATTCGTAAAGGAACTGGCTGAAAAGTGCGGATCCTGTTTCAGTCTAAGACTGAAACAGGATCCGTACTTTTCACCTGCCACACACATGCCCACCTCTCCTCTTTGGGCATAATAAAGACAAACCACCAGACAGACAGAGAGCCTTCCCCTCAACGCACCACCCGACCCCACTCAAAAACGTCCCCTCCAGCAACTCATTCTTATGATAACTGGAAAAAGGTGTTCTGCCTTTTAAAATGATGGAGAAAGGATGGTGGAATGACTCTTAATAGCATGGCTTCTTGCCAGGCTCCAGTACCAACTATCGGCAACACCAAGTGAACTAGGCCTCAGCATAGTTTTGTCCGCCCCAGCCATCTTGGGTTGAAGGAGGCACGGACGAACCTTATCACAATTATGGTGAAAGGTGGTGCAAAAACTAGCAAATAATTCTCAACGTAGTGATTATTTCAAAAGCTCTGTGGCATACTTCTTGGAACTAGCCAGTTACCTGGGCCCACGCATAGAGGTCTTTAAAGAACCATGGTGTATTCCCAGCTAATGAATCAAACGATTCTTTTTTGTTTGTTTGTTTGTTTGTTAGCTCATTATGGGGGTACAAAAGATCAGGCTATATACATTCCCCATGCCTCCCCTTTCCCCCGATTCTGAGCTTCAATTTTGTCCATTCCCTAGTCAGTGCACATCACATTCATCATGTAGGTGTGCACCCCTCCTCTCCCCCACCCCATCCCCCCCAGTTAGAACTTGAAGGGTGTCCATTCCCCAGGCAGTGCACATCACATTCATCAAGTAGGTATACACCCATCCCTTCCACCCGGCCCCAACCTCTGTCCGATACCCAATTGGTGTTGTTCCCAAATGTGCACTCAGGGAAACCAATTTGCTGGTGAGTACATGTGGTGCTTATTTTTCCATTCTTGGGATACTTCACTTAATAGAATGGGATCCAGCTCTCTCCAGGAGAACCAAAGAGATGCCATATCGCCATTATTTCTAATAGCTGAGTAATATTCCATGGTATACATATACCACATTTTGCTAATCCATTCATGAATTGATGGGCATTTGGGTTGTTTCCACATCTTTGTGATTGTGAATTGTGCTGCTATAATCATTCAGGTGCAGGTGTCTTTTTTATAGAATGACTTTTGTTCTTCTGGGTAGATGTCCAATAATGGAATTGCTGGATCGAATGGTAGGTCTACTTGAATCTGTTTAAGGTATCTCCACATTGCTTTCCACAGGGGCTGCACTAGTTTACAGTCCCACCAGCAGTGTATGAATGTACCTATCTCCCCACACCCACACCAACATGTATAGTTTTGGGACTTTTTGATAAAGGCCATTCCCACTGGAGTTAAGTGATATCTCATTGTGGTTTTGATTTGCATTTCCCTGATGATTAGAGATGTTGAACACTTTTTCATATGTTTGTTAGCCATTTTTATATCTTCTTTTGAAAAATTTCTATTTATGTCCTTTGCCCACTTTTTGATAGGGTTGTTTGATTTTTTCTTACTGATTTTCCTGAGTTCTAAATAGATTCTTGTTATCAGTCCTTTATCTGATGTGTAGTATGCGAAAATTTTTTCCCATTCTGTAGGT
This sequence comes from Eulemur rufifrons, assembly GCF_041146395.1. Taxonomy (NCBI): domain Eukaryota; kingdom Metazoa; phylum Chordata; class Mammalia; order Primates; family Lemuridae; genus Eulemur; species Eulemur rufifrons. The sequence continues at coordinate 1,235,415 of NW_027182834.1, read as the reverse complement.
TGTCCATTTACTCTCGTGACTGTTTCTTTGGCTGTGCAGAAGCTTTTTAATTTGATCAGGTCCCATTTATTTATTTTTGTTGTTGCTGTGATTGCTTTAGGGGTCTTCTTCATAAATTCTTTGCCTAGGCCAATGTCTGTAAGAGTCTTTCCTACATTTTCTTCTAGAATTCTAATAGTTTCTGACCTTAGGTTTAAGTCTGTTAACCACTGTGATTTGATTTTTGTGAGGGGTGAGAGTTATGTGTCCTGTTTTAGTCTTCTACATGTGGATATCCAGTTTTCCCAGCACCATTTATTAAATAAGGAATCTTTTCCCCAGAGTATGTTTTTGTCTGCTTTGTCAAAGATTAGATGGCTATATGAGGATGGTTTTATATTGGGATTTTCTGTTCTGTTCCACTGGTCTGTGTCCCTGCACTTGTGCCAGTACCAGGCTGTTTTAAGAACCACAGCCTTGTAGTATAGTTTGAAGTCTGGCAAATTAATACTTCCCATTTTGTTTTTGTTGTTTAAGATTGCTTTTGCTAAACGGGGTCTTCCCTGGTTCCATACAAAGCGTAAAATTAGTTTTTCTATGTCTGTGAAAAAAGATGTTGGTAATTTAATAAGGATTGCATTGAATCTGTAGATAACTTTGGGCAGTATAGACATTTTAACAATGTTGATTCTACCGATCCATGAGCATGGTATGGTTTTCCACCTATTTACATGTTCTGCAATTTCCTTCCTCAGTGTTTCATAGTTCTCCCTATAGAGGTCCTTTACCTCCTTAGTTAAATAAATTCCTAGGTATTTTATTTTCTTTGTTGCTATTTTGAAGGGTATTGAGTCCTTAATTTGGTTTTCCATTTGACTGTTATTGGCATATATGAATGCCTCTGATTTGTGTGTATTGATTTTGTATCCTGAGACTTTACTGAATTCATTGATCAATTCCAGGAGTCTCTTGGTTGAAACCTTGGGGTTTTATAGATATAACATCATATCATCAGCAAAGAGTGAGAGTTTGATCTCTTCTGTCCCTATTTCAACTCCCTTGATTCTGCTCTCTTGCCTGATAGCTCTTGCGAGGACTTCCAATACTATGTAGAAAAGTAATGGGGACAGTGGTAAGCCTTGTCTGGTTCCAGTTTGAAGTGGGAATGCTTTCAGTTTTTCCCCATTCAGTATGATGTTGGCTGAGGGTTTGTCGTATATGGCTTGTATCATTTTTATATAGGCCCCATCTATGCCTATTTTGTTAAGTGTTCTTATCATAAAAGGGTGTTGAATTTTGTCAAATGCTTTCTCTGCATCTATTGAGAGGATCATCTGATCTTTATTTTTGCTTCTATTTATGTGATGAATTACATTCCCATATGTCAAACCATCCCTGCATCTCTGGGATGAAGCCCACTTGGTCGTGATGGATTATTTTTTTGATAAGCACTTGGATTCGATTTGTTAGAATTTTATTGAGAATTTTTGCATCTATATTCATAAGAGAAATTGGTCTATAGTTCTCTGTTTTAGTTGCATCCTTTCCTGGATTTGGTATCAGGATTATGTTGGCTTGGTAAAAAGTGTTGGGGAGAATCCCATCCTTCTCTATATTGGAGAATAGTTTATGTACGATGGGCACCAGTTCTTCTTTGTAAGTATGGTAGAATTCAGGTGTGAACCCATCTGGTCCAGGGCTTTTCTTTTTGGGAAGGTTTTTTATTGCTGTTTCAATTTCAGATCTAGATATCGGTCTATTCAGGAATTCTATTTCTTCCTGGTTGAGCCTGGGAAGGCTGTGTGTTTATAAGAATTTGTCCATTTCCTCCAGGTTTTCTAATTTGTGTGCATAAAGATTTTTGTAGAATTCATAGATGATATCATGTATCTCTGTGGCATCAGTCGTGATTACTCCTTTCGTGTTCCTGATCGAGGTTATAAGAGATTTTTCTTTTCTGCTCTTGGTTAGTTTAGCCAGAAGTGTGTCAATTTTGTTTATTTTTTCAAAGAACCAACTTTTGGTTTTATTAATCTCCGTTATGGTTTGGTTTAATCTCCCTTATGCTCCCTTATGGTCCTTTTCATTTAGTTCTGATTTAATCTTAATAATTTCCTTCTGCTGGGTTTGGGTTTGGTCTCTTCTTTCTTCTCCAGCTCTTTGAGTCTATTCATTAGATTGTCTATTTGTAAGTTTTCTGTCTTTTTGGCATAGGCATTTATGGAAATAAATTTTCCTCTCAGGACTGCTTTAGCTGTGTCCCACAGATTTTGATAAGTTGTATCTCCTTTGTCGTTTAATTCAAAGAATCTTTTGATTTCTGACTTGATTTCTTCATTTATAAAATGATTGTTCAGGAGAAGGTTATTTAGCTTCCATGACTTTGAGTAGAAATGAGGATTTCTGTTAGGGTTCATTGTTACTTTTATTCCACTGTGATCCGAGAAGCTGCATGGTATTATTTCTATATTTTTAAATTTTTTAAGACATTCTTTATGTCCTAAGATATGGTCAATCTTGGAGAATGTCCCATGAGCTGATGAGAAGAACTTATATTCAGTGGTATTTGGGTAGAATGTCCTGTAGATGTCAGTCAGGCCCATTTGTTCTAGCATTCTATTTACGTCCAATATTTCTTTGTTTATTTTTTGTTTGGAGGATCTGTCTTGAACTGTCAGTGGCGTGTTAAAATCTCTGGCTACTAAAGTGTTGTTATCTATCATTTGGTTCAGATCAAGTAGGGTTTGCTTTATGAATCTGGGTGCACCTAGATCGGGTGCATATATGTTAAGTATAGTTATGTCTTCTTGTTGAATTGTACCCTTCACCAGTATATAGTAACCATCTTTGTCTTTCTTTACTTTTGTTGATTTAAAAACTACGTTATCGGAGATTAGAACTGCCACGCCAGCTTTCTTTTGGGTTCCATTTGCTTGGAATATTGATTTCCACCCTTTTATTTTCAGTCTAAATGCATCCTTGCAGGTTAGATGAGTTTCCTGAAGACAGCAGATACTTGGCTTATATCTTTTTTATCCATTGGGCCAGTCCATGTCTCTTGAGTGGGGAATTCAATCCATTCACATTTAATGAGAGAACTGATAAGCGAGACAGATTGCTGTTCCTCATGTTGGGTTGAATTTCATTGATCTGTTTTCTCTCTTGAGCCATTATGATAACTGTGTTTTCATATTTATCTCTTGATTAGTGTTACATTCGAGGGTCCTTCTTGTGCTGGACCACGTGTAACTCTGTTTTGAATACTTCTTGGAAAGCTGCTCTTGTCTTGGTGAATTCTCTGAGTTTTTGTTTATCTGAGAATGTCTTAATTTCACCTTCATATATAAAACTGAGCTTATCTGGGTACAGGATTCTAGGCTGGGCATTATTCTGTTTCAGAAGAGTGAGAATGGGGCTCCAATCTCTTCTTGCTTGTAAGGTTTCAGTTGAGAAATCTGGCGTGATTCGGATGGGCTTTCCTTTGTGTGTTACTTGTTTCTTTCTCCTTACAGATTGAAGAAGGGCCTCGTTAGTGGATATTTTGGTCAGTCTGATAACTACATGACGTGGTGTCTTCCTATTTGGTATGAATCTCTCAGAGGTTCTTTGAGCTTCTTGAACCTGTGTATCTAGAGATTTGGCAAGGCCTGGGAAATTTTCCTCAATTATATCTTCAGATACTTTATTCAACCCTTGCTTATTGTCTTCTTCACCCTCAGGAATGCCGATAACTCTCACGTTAGGCTTCTTCACATAATCCCACATTTCTTGTAGACTATGATTATTTCTCATGTTTCTTTGTTTTAACTCTGTGACTGCCTTATTTAATTGGAAAGTGTTATCTTCGATCTCTGAGATTCTTTCTTCTGTTTGATCTACCCTGCTCTTGAGACTTTCCACTGTGTTTTGTAGCTCCTTGAATAAATTTTTCATTTCCAGGAGTTCAGTTTGATTTTTCTTCAGTATTTCAATTTCTTTGGTGAATTTTTCTTCCAAGTCCTGGATCTTTTTTGTGGTTTCTTTGTGTTGATTATCCATTTTTTCTTGCATAATGTTCAGCGTATTTATGATCCATGTTTGAAATTCTTCCTGTGACATGTTGCTATTTGGAATCTGCTTTGTGTTAATTGGTGGAGAACTAGTAATCCTCTTTGAGGGCATGGTTTCAGCTTGATTCTTTATACTCCTAGAGTTCCTTCGCTGAGCCCTTCCCATCTGAATGAATCCTTAAGATCCCTTCTTTCACCTTTAGTCTGGATAGGGGCACACTGTGAGTGCCAGGTAAGCTGCCTCCTCTGTCACTAGGGGGAGCCCTTCACATATTGTTCAGGATTTTGCTAGCTCCGCTGGGGGGGCTGCCCCTCTTCCTCTCCCGAGGTGGCTTCTGTCTCTCTCTGTGAGAAAGACAGTGGATAGGGAGAGTGGAGCGGTGCCCTCATTCGCCCAACGCCCCAGCCACTGCAGTTCCCGTGGGCGATGGTCTGCCCCACCCCAATGTCTGCAAGGTCCACGCTCTACTCTCTCGTGACTGGGGAACCACTCAGTGTTCACACAAAGGTGGAGCTCCTAGTCAGGGTCCGTGGACTAGGGAAGGGAGCCGCCCAGGGAGCCGCCCGGTACCCAATCGCTCCTCAGCGTTTAGGCTGTGGACCCCGACAACGGCGGCCGCCCGTCTGCAGATCACTGTCACTGGGGTTGAATGCTCAGGGACCGGCAGAGGCCAGAGGAGCCGGGGACCGGGAGAATCCAGCCGCCCACCTATACGAGGCAGTTTGGCATCTGCTAGAGCCGGGACCAAAGCAGCCCCACCGCCCCCGTATAGGAGACAGTTGCTAGGTGCGTCAGCTGCGCACAGCACTCCAGGGTCCAAAATGCCTCCTGCCAATGTCTCCTCTCTGCAGAGCCCCACATCTCCCGTGGCGATTCTGCACCGACTTCAGGCAGATCCTCAATTGAGTGGGTGTGGAGGTCAGAGGGGGAACAAGATGCTTTCCTGTGGGGCTGATCCCACCCCACTCTCTGGTGAGGTGGGTACAGCTGTCCCGTGCTCCCTTCTCTATTGGCCATCCCGCACTCTCCAGATTTTGGTGATTTATTTCCCTAATCACCTCAGTCTTTTCTTGCTCTCTCTCTCTGTCCCACGCTGATTCTCCATGAATTCACACCACCGTTCTTGTGGGGAAGTGAACCTCTAGGGTTGTGGGCAGTGGGAGACCCATGCCTTCCACTCCAGGAGCACGAATCCAGGAGGTCACCACCATTCCACCATCATTGAGAATGAATCAAAGGAGTCTTAAAGGAACGGGCTGAAAAGTGCGGATCCTGTTTCAGTCTAAGTCTGAAACAGGATCCGCACTTTTCACCTGCCACACACATGCCCACTTCTCCTCTCTGGGCATAATAAAAACAAACCACTGGACTGACAGAGGGCTTGCCCCCCCACACACACCACACGACCCCACACAAAAACGTCCCCTCCAGTGACTCATTCTTATGCTAACTGGCAAACGGTGCTATGCCTTTTAAAATAATGGAAAAAGGATGGTGGAATGATACTTGAAAGACTGGTTTTATTCCACGCTCCCGTACCAAGTATCGGCAACACCAAGTGAGCTAGGCCTCAGCATAGTTTTTTCCCTGGCAGCCATCTTGGGATTAAGGAGGCAGAGAAGTACCTTGTCACAATTATGGTGAAAGGTGCTGCAAAAACTGGCAAATAATTCTCCACGTAGTGGTTATTTCAAAAGCTCTATGGCATACTTCTTGGAACCAGCTAGTTACCTGGGGCCACGCATAGAGGGTTATAGAGAACCATGGTGGATTCACGGAAGAAGAGTCAAATGATTCTTAAAGGAACGGGCAGAAAATGTGGATCCTGTTTCAGTCTAAGACTAAAACAGGATCCGCACTTTTCACCTGCTGCACACATGCCAACTTCTCCTCTCTGAGGATTAAAAAAAAAAACACTGGACTGGCAGAGCGCCTGCCCCCTCACACACCACCTGACCCCACACAACAACGTGCCCTCCAGCAACTCATTTGCTAACTGGCAAAAGGTGCTCTGCCTTTTAAAACAATGGAAAAACGTTGGTGGAATGATACTTAAAAGACTGGCTTCTTGCCAGGCTCCAGTACCAAGTATAGGCAATACCAAGTGAGGTAGGCCTCAGCATGGTTTTGTCCATGGCAGCCAGCTTGGTTTAAGGAGGCAGAGACGAACCTTGTCACAATTATGGTGAAAGGTGCTGCAAAAACTGGCAAATAATTCTCCACGTAGTGGTTATTTCAAAAGCTCTGCAGCATAATTCTTGGAAGTATCCAGTTAAAGGGTCCCACGCATTGAGGGGTCCAGAGAACCATGGTAGATTGCCAGGTGATGAATCAAAGGATTCTTAAAGAAACGGGCTGAAAACTGCTGATCCTCTTTCACCCTAAGACTGAAAGAGGATCAGCACTTTTCACCTGCCACACACATGCCCACTTCTCCTCTCTGGGCCTAATAAAAACAAACCGCCAGACTGAAAGATGCCCTGACCCCCAAACACCACCCGACCCCACAAAAAAAGTCCCTTCCAGCGACTCATTCTTATGCTAACTGCCAAAAGGTGCTCTGCCATTTAAAATAGTGGAGAAAGGATCATGGAATGATACTTAAAAAACTGGCTTCTTGCCAGGGTCCAGTACCAAGTATTGGCAACACCAAGTGAGCTATGCCTCAGCATAGTGTTTTCCATGGCAGCCATCTTGTGTTTAAGGATGCAGAGGCGAATCTTAACACAATTATTGTGAAAGGTGCTGCAAAAACTGGCAAATAATTCTCACCGTAGTAGTTATTTCAAAAGCTCTGCGGTATACTTCTTGGAACCAGCCAGTTTACTGGGCGCACTCATAGAGGGGTCTATAGAACCTTGGTAGAGTCCCAGCTGATGAATCAAATGATTCTTAAAGGAACAGGCTGAAAACTGCGGATCCTGTTCAGTCTAAGACTGAAACAGGGTCTGCCCTTTTCACCTGCCACACACATACCCACTTCTCCTCTCTGGGGATAATAAAAACAAATCACCAGACTGACAGAGGGCCTGCCCCTCCACCACCCCCTGACTCGACATAAAAACATCCCCTCCAGCAACTCATTCTTATGCTCACTGGTGAAAGGTGCTCTGCCTTTTAAAATAATGGAGAAAGGATGGTGGAATGATACTTGAAAGAGTGGTCTCTTGCCAGGCTCCAATACCAAGTATCAGCAACACCAAGTTAGCTAGGCCTCACCATAGTTTTTTCCGTCGCAGCCATCTTGGATTTAAGGAGGGAGAGATGAACCTTATCACAATTATCGTGAAAGGTGCTGCAAAAACTGGCAAATAACTCTCAATGTAGTGTTTATTTCAAAAGCTCTGTGACATACTTCTTGGAACAAGCCAGTTACCTGTGCCCACGCATAGAGGGGTCTAAGACTGAAACAGGATCCACACTTTTCAACTGCCACACACATGCCCACTTCTCCTCTCTGGGGATAATATAAACAAACCACCATACTGACAGATGGTCTGCCTCCCACCACCCCCCCAACCCCACACGAAAACCTACCCTCCAGTGACTGATCCTTATGCTAAATGGTGAAAGGTGTTCTGCTTTTGTAAATAATGGAAAAAGGATGGTGCAATGATACTTAGAAGAATGGCTTCTTGCCAGGCTTCAGGATCAAGTATCGGCCACACCAAGTGAGCTGGGCCTCAGCATAGTTTTTCCATGGAAGCCCTCTTCGTTTCAAGGAGACAGAGATGAACCTTATCACAATTATGGTGAAAGGTGCTGCAAAAACTGGCAAATAATTCTCAACATAGTAATTAGGGTTAGGGTTAGGGGTTGGGGTTGGGGTTAGGGTGAGGGTTGGGTTGGGTTAGGGTTAGGGGTAGGGTTAAGGGTTAAGGGTTAG